>NW_013665837.1:568028-586616 GCF_000517525.1 Limulus polyphemus | reverse complement strand
GGAATTGATATTGATGCTCTGAAAGACGCTTGTTGAGTCTAACCCAAGGCAACACACTCGAGAAATGTCCCTCAAATTGCATGTCTCCCATGAAACAATACATAAACACCTAAGGAATATGGGAAAACTCCATAAAGAAAGTGTTTGGGTGCCTCACAAATTCTCCAATGATCATCGTTTCCAATGTGTGAACGTTGCTTTGTCTCTTCTGGCACATAATGCACGTGAACCATTTTTGGATAAAATTTTCACCAGTGATGAAAAGTGGATTCTCTCAGTCCTAGATAAAAATTGCTGCAGAAAGTGATGCTTTACATTTGGTGGGACGTCAAAGGATTAATTCATTTTGAACTCCTCAATCCACAGCAAACTGTCAATGCAGAGATCTATAGTCAGAAACTGGATTTAAATCTAGCCCTTCATCAGAAATGCCCTTCACTCGTTGCTCGGAAAGGTGTTTTTCTTCTCCACGACAATGCACATCCACATGTGGCATGTTTGACGCAACACAAGATTATGAAGATGGGTTGGGAAGTTCTCCCCCACCCACCATATTCTCCAGATATGGCACCATCAGATTACCATATTTTTCGGTTTCCATGATGAATAGTCTACATTTAAAAAAAAATACATGAGCAAATCATTACTTAAAGATCTTAAAACTTTAAAAAAATTATATTTTGGGTAAAAATGCCTTGTAATATTTACTGATAATTTGTAAATTTTTTGAAGATAGGCAGATACAGTACTTTCAAGCACAATTTTGAAATGTAAAATTTAAGTCAGAATACTTTATTACCATCTAATACTAGTTGTTTTTATTTACTTTGTTTCATTTCTGTTGAAAACACTAACAAGAAATCTAAATTTGAATGTGGGATTTGGGGAATTGTGCCAGCAACCCATTAATTTTGAGTGAAAGAAAATTAAGTTTTGTAATGAACTTCTCCAGGGCACTCATTCTTTTCACATGCTTTTAAACTGCAGCTGTTCATATTAACAAGTAGAGCTGGATGATTAGAGGAATTTCCTAATTAATTGACCATCGGCTCATTAATTGATTACATTGAAATAATTGATTATTCTTGCATGAGACTTGGACAGTTGAAATAATTTGAAACAGTAGTAATGGGAACACTAATTTTAATTTAATTATTGTAGTGAGTCATGAAACTAATTAAGCTGAACAAGAAAGTGAGAAATTATAATGGCAGTATTTTGATTAGTTTTTGTGGTACTAAGCAATGTATTTGTTCATTTGTAATTTCCCAGTTTTATCTATTCTTGAACAAAATCATTCAAACCTAGTTTGAACTAACCACAGCAGCTGTAAAAACATTAATTAATTAGACAATTAATTTCTTTGTATGCATGTTTAAATTGATAATTTATTTCATTATGTTTTACCAGAACTCACGATAAAAACATTTGGGGATAAAGAATTGTGTAAAAAAATTTGTTTTGGGAATAGGTCCAATTGTGTCTCAAGATCCATTCTTGGGTCATGAACTATTTTGATGCAGATTTGGAAAATGTATTGGCTATTGAGTCGTTTTGAAATTAGAGGGGATTTTTTTACTATTTTTCTTTTTTTTTTTCGGTTACATGTAACAGTGAAGTGGCAGAAATAATATGCTTTTTTTACTTTTTTTATCTTGTTAAATTAAAAGGAAAATTGCTAAAATTGTTATGAGCAACTAAAATGTACCAGTAGATATCTTTATTTAATAAGATGCAAAACATTATGATGAAAAATAATAAAAATTGGGTGTATATTTTATATTGTCTGATGCCTGCAATAAGGTTTACTGTTTATACTTTTTCATTGCTTAAGTAATTTATTTTTTCTGAAGATTTTCTGTTGCTAAAAGACTTGGTAAATGTCTTGTTTCTGAAAATTTTGAACTAAGGAAGCCTATCACATAAACATAAACTTAAAAAATGCTTCTAATCATAGCCCCCAAAGCTATATACACAACTATACATACCCCTTTAATTCACAAACCTTCTGTTACACACATAATAATAAGTACATTTATTAATATAATGATATTATTTTATTGCTTTTGTCTTCAGTAGAAGCTCACTAAAGTTTGACTGCCAACACTAGGAAGAATATAAAACAGAGACTGTCCTCGTAACTATTTTTTTGCTTGTTATAGTTTTCATACTATAACTTTTAATATGGTTTATTAAGTTTTAAGATTTTTTTTAGGTAATGATTTGCTCATGCATTTTTCTTATTGAATGTTGACTGTTTGACATGCAAAGTAATTTTAATTATAAGATTAGAAATACTTTTATGCATCAGAAAATTGTCAAATCTTTGTAACTTCATAATAACCTCCACATAATTATTAAACATTTTATTTTTTTAAACTATATTTTATCATTTATTTTTACTGTTTTACTTCTTTATGGGTTTGGTCGATTTGACCGACCTCGTAACCACCATAAAAAAATTATGATATAGATATAAATTATGCTTATTTTGTTTTAGAATGACTAAAAATTATAAAAAGAAACTAAAAATGTTTAGTCTAAATAGTTTAAATCTCATAACATTATATATCTGTATATATTTATTATTTTTATTTTGACATTTCAGTTATGCCTAACTAACATTACAGAACTTGCAATGATGTAGTGATAAAAATTGTTCCAGTAATTATAGACCCATTAGTCTTGCATTAGTTGTGGGAAAAGTTTTGGAAAGTGTGTTAAAAGATGCTTTGGAAAGTCATTTAGCAAAGTTTAGCATTTTATTGGATAATCAAAGGGAAAATTTTGCCTTACAAATCTTTTGACATTCTTTGAAAAGGTTACTACTTATGTAGATGAGGGTAAGGATGTAGATTTGGTGTATCTTGATTTTCAGAAAGAATTGACAAGGTGACACATAAAAGTCTTGTAAAGAGATTTTCTCTATGTGTGGTGGATAAGTTAGCAAATTGGATAGATGAGTGGCTGGATGGTAGAAAGCATAGGGTTGTTACAAATGGATTTCAGTCAATCTGGATTAATGTCACAAATGGGGTACCTCAGGGCTCAGTCTTAGAACCTTTGCTCTTTTTGATTTACATCAATGACATAGGTGAAGAAATAGTCAATAAATTACTTAAATTTGCAGATGATATTAAGGTCTTGGGTGTTGCTAGCTGTGTTGAGGATGCTGCTGATTTATAAAAGGATTTAGATCAGTTAGTGAGCTGGGCAAATAAATGGTAGATGGGTTTTAATTACAATAAATCCAAGGTAATGCATGTGGGTTATCATAATTTGAATTATAAGTATAATTTGGATGGGAATAAGTTTAACAGCGTTACGAAGGAAAGGGATCTTGATGTAATCGACAATCAGTCTCTAAAGCCATCTCCAATCAGTGTGCTGTTGTTAGTGGTAGAGCAAATAAGACTTTAGGTTGTACCTACAGAAATATTGAATACAAGTCTAAAGAGGTTATAATTTCATTGTACAGGTCACTGGTTAAGCCACATTTGGAAAATTATGTTCAGTTGTGGGCTCCTTACATTAGGAATGACATGGAATTGTTGGAAAGGGTGCAGAGAAGGGTTACTAGATTGGTGCGTGGGATGGAGAGTTTCTCATACTAGGAGAGGCTGAAATCTCTCAAATTGTTTTCTCTTAAAAAAAAAAAAAAGAGTTAGGGGGGATCTGATTGAGGTGTTTAAGGTTGTACACGGAAGTGACAGTGTTGATGCATCATCTTTTTCATATTTAACAGAGAGAATAGTAGGACTAGGGGGCACATGTATAAATTTGGGTAAAGTAGGAGTCATCTTCAGCTAAGATAGTTTCATTTTTCTAACAGGGTGGTTGGTCTTTGGAATGGGTTGGCTTCAGATGTTGTAGAGGAAATAAATTTAGATGAGTTTAAGAAAATCTTGTTAAGTTTATGAAGGACAAGGGCTGGCTTTAAGATTTAAAAAAAATAAAAAAAATTATTTTATAGGATGGAACAGCCAAGATGGACCAATAGGTCCCATGTTGTCCCAAAACATTGTTACCCTATCCCAGAGTATAAAACTGGCTTTTACAAAGTGACCTGTCTTCGGTTTGTTCTAGTGAATCAGTATTTTGTAAGATACAGTCACATTTATGTTATAATACATTACATGTGGGTATATATATATTATTACTATTTGCAAATACATTCTTAAATTTCAGTTATCTTTCTTAAAGTGTAGAACAGTAAAGAAAGAAGTATAGTGAACAATTTTTTTTCTACTTACAAACTTTGCACTTTTTTGCCTGCTGTAAGTTACTAAGCCTTGTCAAATTTTGCATGGATGTAAAAGAAAAAATTTTATGTTTTATATATACATTTTGAAACAACCAAATATTACAAATTACTCTGTCAATATCACTAAAGCCTTAGAAAACCATGTGGGGGACATTTTGAGCTTTCGATTGGTTATTACATGTCATAGACAGAAGTACATGTACGTCAGCAAGTATTTCCGAAAATGAAAGAGGTGGGTGTGGCCCACTGTGTTTGATTCGTTAAGTGCAGTGATATCTTAACAAATAAAAACATAGGTTCTAATTTTATTTTTGAACTTGTCAATATCAGTAATTTATGATTATAATTTATAAAATTTTTTAGTTGGACATTACAAACATCTAATTTGAACCAAAGCTGTATTCAACATACCACGTGACACCCAAAAATTGATATTTAGGGATTTTGTTTTAATATTTACTTTTAAATTAAGAAATTAACTAATGTATAATACTAAAATTTGAATTACAATCTAGAATGTGATAACAAACTTGTTGGTATACATTCATAAAGTAGTAAATCAATAAAAGTTTGAATGTAAGGCTCCAAACATGATGACATGCCCTTTGACTCCTGACCATAGGAAGATTCGTAGTGAGAGGGTTAAACACCATTTCAGTTAATAGCAAAGCTCAGCTGTGTGGTAGAGCTCTTGATTGTAGAGCTGGCCAGCTGGTTTCAAATCCATGAAATACCACAGAATATTCTTTGCAGTTTAAGCTATGGATGTGTTATAAGAGAGACAGTCAATCCCTTAGTATGGGTGGTATAGTGTTCAGTAGTTCAAAATTATGCATGCAGGTAGCCGTATAGTAGCTTTGCTATAAATACAATAATAATGTAAACCATGATTTCTTTTATCAGTTTGTGTATGTGGTATTCTTTGTGCTACACTGCAAGATCCTAATGACTAAATTTTAAAAACCATAAAATACATGAATGTATATATATGAAGAGCTTAAATGCATGAAGCAGTACATGCCATTATAAAAAAAATTAACTGCCAATGGCATTGTGTTCACTGTTAAAAGGCAAAATTATAAAAATTGTACTCTACATATTTGTGTGTTTTCTGGGATGGATAGAAGACATGTAGATTTTTAAAATTTTGTTCTTTGGACAAGAAGTTTTTTCTTACATTCTACACCTCTAGTTAGTCTGTTTACAAAAAAAATAGCTTTGTGACAAATCTATTAAAAGAAATCTTGAAGGCAAGGGTAATATAAATATAAAATTAATATTAGGTCACTATGTTATCTGTACGTAGTTACTCTTTAGTAAGTTTACTGGTTCTGTTTAACATTCAGTTTACTGATGAAATCAGCATTATACACCATACACATGTCAATTAAATTGCCATTGAAACAATCAAATTCTTGTTTATTGGACCAACATGTTATTGCTGGAGAGTAAATTCCTTATCTGTGTAGGAGAACTTGGTCTCAGACTGCTTGTGTGTTTGGTTTACCTTGCTTCCCACAAAGTAAAAATGTATGCTATCTGAAATGTGGGATATAAAAGAGAAAATACTTTTAATATTTCCCTTGTAATATAAATTTGCACAGGCAGAATAAATCATTTTTCTAAAATCTATGGAATTTGACAGTCTTAGTTGTATGGCTTTAGTTGCAAAAAATTAATTACTAATGTTTGAACTAAAAAAGTATTACCCCAAAATCTACCACATAGAGCTTGGTGGTTTGTTGGTGCACAATGTTCTTGTGTGTGTGTGTGTTCTAGTTTCATAAGTATGTAATGCTTACATGTTTGGTTCATGCAGATTATGAATAACAACAGTTAGTGATTTTATAAGTGGTTGCTGCTATTACCCAAACTGTAACTGGGTTACACTTGTTTACCTGCTTGAACTTGACGTGTTTTTTCAGTATATCATGATGCATCTGCATTTTTCACAAAAATACTGATGAGCCCTGTTTATAATTACTGCATTAAACAAAGCATCATTCTTTCCTTTAATTGACCTTTAATCCAATTTTTTTTATATGTTGCAATATTCTTAGGTTTGAAAAATTGTTTCTATTTTTGAAAGTACAGGTATTTATTTTTTAGACTTAGAAATTCTTAATTCTTACGATTTTCAAAGTATATTTATTTCATTACCTGGAAATAATTTTTTTTAAAGGTACAATTCTATTGAAACTTTTTCTAGCCAGTGGCACTATATTGTCCACTCCAGCATTTGTATTCATAAAAATAACTCGAAAATTAAACTATTTTCTGAAATTCAGACACTTCAAATTGTAAAGCATAATAGACATTGAATGTTTTTGATGATAAGTTGGAGGCTTTTTGGTAAATTTATAATGAAAACCACAACGTTACATTACTGAATACTAAGAAATTTTAAATCTGAACATTTCACTTAGTTGCATTGGTATCAAAAGGTGCTTAAAAATCCCAACTGGAAAGAGGTTTATCAGGTGGGGCATTTAACCAGTGTTTAACTTGTTCTGGAAGAGTATGTTAGAAGTATTGATGACATCCTATTGTTCTAGGGTAAGACTGATGAATGTTCAAAGATATGTTCCAGTTTCACTGACTTAGTTTTGTTTTACCATATACTTAGGTTCTGCCAGAGACAAAGTTGCCAGTGCTGTACCTGATAGATTCTATTATGAAGAATGTTGGTGGTGATTATTTGCCTCTTTTTACACAAAACATTGTATCAGACTTTTGTGGAGTTTTTGAAAAGGTTAGAAAGAAAATATTTTTGAAAAGGAAGGGGATCTGAAGTTTTATTTTACTTTTAAAACCTTTGTAATAAATTAATTTTAAATAACTGACTTAGTATGTATAAAATTTCTCTGAAAAAAAAGAAGAAAATCCTAAAATTCCTTTTTGAATGTTCATATGTAAATAAAATACTATCAAAAATAACTTAATTTTTGTTTGTAAAGGGATTTTCAATATTATTTATGGAAAGATAATCCGTGTTTTAAACTTAGATAACACTTAAGACAGTAATCTAATATAAGAAAAGTGGTAGGGATACTTAATGAATATTTTTAGGTGATTATTCATGATGATTAATCATGCATTTAGCCTTATTTCAGCTAATGATGTTAAAACCATGAATCAACTAATTGTTAGAAAATTAATACTCTAAGAAAGAACTTACCATGCTCTGAAAAGAGTTATGTATGTTGAGTTGATTCTAGTGTGTTTTCATTGGATGAGGAATGGTACTGATCCTTATGATTTATTTGTGTAAAACAAAAAAAAAATAGATATTCACACACTCTCTGAACATCAAAAAATACTTTTGTATGCCTAATATAAGTTATATGATATGTGGTCTCATAGGTAATCAAAATTTTTTTTAGGTAGCCTGGCTGTAACTGTGTACACCAAGTTTAACAGCCCAAAAAATTCTTACATGCAAAAATAAAGAAAATTGTGTTTTCTTATACAATCATATTTCATAAGTATGTAGTGCTTACATGATTTGTTTCATGCAAGGTATGAATAACAACAGTTAGTGATTTTATAAGTGGTTGTTGCCATTACCCTAACTGTAACAGTTGTGTACCTATTTGAACTTTATGAGTATACAGGTATAGACCTGTATTGAAAGCAATCAACACTTGGTAATCAAACAAATGTGGTGAATGCCACAGGAAAACAATGGGCTAAGCAGCATAGTAATTTGTATATTAATCAACTGATTTACCTTAATTGCTAATTATGCTGTTCAGTATTAATTATAAACAAAAACACCACAGCTATATTAACTTCAATTTAATGATATGGAATTAATAATTTTGAAAACAAAAGTGTGATATGAAATGCACAAATAGTAATTTGCATCAATATATATTAAGATCTGTAATTAAGAGTGATTAGATGTATAATTGCTTTAAATTATGACTTGGTGGAATAGAAAATTGTAAACTAAAATAGATAGCTGGAAGGAATTTAGTTTACTGTTGAGGATTAGGAGTGTGCTTTAATTGATAAATGTTCTTTCATTAAAAGCTCATTTATGGACAGTTCTGAGGTAAGGATTTTGAACTTGTTTATGTAGGTAGGGTAATTATTGTTTTTGCTTTGGATGTGCATTGGAAATTCCGAAGGATTTAAGAGTTTGTGGCCAGCACTGCTGGATAATTCAATTTAGTTTTGCAAAAGTAGGTGGCTTTAAAGTCACAACAAGTGTATTTAAAAATAACCCATGAAGACACAGGGGTGGGCAAAAGGTTTTTAATTCTTGAGAATGCTAGCATTGTAGAATGTCTGAAATCTTTGGTGCACAGATTCCAAACCTTTCAGTAAAAACTTATTGGAACATAGAAGTATGTTAGTTTTATTCCATGGGGTTCCTGTTTTTTTTTATTTGCTACTAATTTCTGGAGGTTAGGGATATACACACACATTGTATTATATTAGGTAAAACTTTATTTTAACATTATCTTTGAAACACGTAATATATAATCCACACCCTCATTAATGAAAAAAAAAGGCTTTTATTGAGATCTTTGGTTTACAGTTGCTGCTTTTGTTCTTGTAAATTGTAGTCTGTCATGTTTTAAGATAGTTTTATCTTCTAGAGAACAGGAATAGGACCAATAAAGATTTTTGGGTTATAAAGGAGTTATTATGCTGAATTAATATAGAAAATACAATAAATTTACACCAGGCTTTTATGGTGGGGGGGATATATCAGTGTAAAATGTAGGAAATATTCTATTTGCCGAGAAACGTTAAATTAACAGTTGGTTGTTTTGTGAAAAATTGAAGATGATCATCTTGATTTCTAAGAGGTAACAACATTTTATTAGTGTAGTCACAATTAAAAATAATTAATTTGCCTCTGACAGGTCAGATAATGAAAAATGTTTTCAATAACTGCATGGTAGGCAATAAACTCTATGAGTGATGGTGGGAGAAGTTGTATGAGAGTTATAGAATAAAGACTGTTGAGCAACACTTTTAAACCTAGTTTTTACAAAGTTATCCAAGTGTTGGTTGTGGTTCTTATTGAAGGTGGACAGAAATGTTAAAGTTTTATAAGTATATTCAAAGGAAATATATAGAGTCCAAAAATTTTAATTTCCAGGGAAGTAAATAAAACTTGAAAATGTAGCTGCAACATTTTAATTGTTTCTCGTAGTTCAACATCACTAAAATTAAAGATAACTTTGTCAGGTTCATTGGTGTTATTTTTGTTAAAATTGGTTTATTCAATTTAATATATTGGGAGTGTTAAAGGGGGGGTGGGTGATGATAGCTTAAATATTAAGATTATCAATCAGATTAATACAATTTAGGTAGTTGGTCCCCGCTACACTGGTTTTCATTTCACCGTTTGTTGAATTCCCAATCTTGAATAGTAATCCAAGTTCCAACTTTATTTTAACTTGCAATTTTTGTCCCACCAAATTATAAATGTAAGGAATTTTGGTACATCTTATTGTTCTATATTACAGATTCTAACATATATTTATGTAATATTTCTGTATTTTATATCATGCTTCTAATTTATTTCCGTTATAGTTCACTGACAAATTTTGTAAATTCCAAAATGTATGAATAAAGAAATGTTTGCTTCCATAATTGTGGGGTTTTTGGTTATTACTAAAAATTATTTTTATAATTAAGAATATGGTTTTATTATAGTAATATTAACTCTCTCACTACAGGTTCAAGGGACCATACTTGTGACCATTTTGTGCTTGTTATAGATTTCATGCTATAACTTTTAATACAGTAAACATATTTTCATGAAGTTTGGTATATTATTAATAAACATCACAAAGCTTTCATACACACAAAAAAATCCAATTTAAAAAAAATGTAGTTTAAGATTTTTTTAAGTAATGATTTTCTCATGCATTTTTCTTTTCAAATGTTGACTATCCAACATGCAAAGTAATTTTGATTTTTAAATTAAAAATACTCTTATGTATCAGAAAATTTGCAAATTTCACATGCAAAATTTTTATAACTTTCAGATAAGTATCAAATTTTTCTTTTAAGAAAAAACTTTGTTTTATCTATTATCTAATATGAGTTTGGTCAATCTGAACAACCTCATAAGCACCATAAAAATAGGAAATAGATAAATTACACTTTTTTGTTATAGAAATACAACAAATTATTACGTCGTCCAGAAATTAATGTCGCTTTTTTCAGACGAAAATCTACAATAACTTGTATGTCAAAACAAAACATTTAGTAAATGAAATAGTCTCCATTCTTATCAGGTTGATAATTCCCTGATTAAAGAAATTACTTGACTTTGAAGCAAAAAACATGTCCATCTTCTTTAACACCTTCCATATTTGCATACGTTTTCCCATTAAGATGGTGTTGCAGCTATATATATATATATATATACACACACACACACACACATGTATGTAATCTATTATAACCAAAATGTGACTATATTTTACAAAATACTGGTCCACTAGAACAAAGCCAAGATTGGCCACTTTGTAAAGGCCAGTTTTACACTCTTGCAACTTCTGTAATGTTAGTCAGACACAGCAGAAAAGTAAATAAAGTAACAATAGTCTATATATGTATAATGTTACAAGATTTAAGCTATTTAGACTGAACATTTGTGGTTTCTTGTTATAATTTTTATTCATTCTAGAATAATTGAAGCATAATTTATATCCATTTCCTTTACGATGATTACAAGGTTGGTCAAATGAACCAAACCCATACAGAAATACAACATTGAAAATAACTGATAAAATATAGTTTCTTTAAAAAAAAACATTTGATAATTATCTGGAGATTATTAGGAGGTTATATTTCATGTGAAATATGACAATTTTCTGATGCATAAAAGTATTTTTAATCTTAAATTTAAAATTACTTTTATTATACTATTTACAAATAAGTTCTTAAATTTCAGTTATTTTTCTAAAAACATAGAACAGTAAGTAAAGAAATATAGAAAACAATTATCATTTTAGTTACGAACTTTGTACTCATTTACTGCTTGTCATAATTTGATAAGCCTTATCAAATTTCATACGTGGAGAATGTCAGGGTCATTCTGGAAACTGATGATTTAGAGTTATTTCAATAGATCTGAATGAATGAAACTTGGCACAACTTCTGAAATGAGGAAAACTATATATTCATGAAATCTGTAAGGATTATACCTTTTGAAGATAACAATACTATTGTGCCTGCGTTTATGTTTCACTTCAGTGCAGCAATCAATTGATGAATCTCTGATTCTGCTGGTATTTCAAATTGATTGGAATATCTTTGTTCAAGTTCTTCCCTAATCCGACCTGGACCCACAGCTTCACTTAATTGCTATACTTAAACCATTACATTCATAACCACATCTAGAACATTTCAAGCATGTTTTATTGCTACATTGTTCCTATTGTGCCTGTGTTTTTATGTTTCAATTCAATGCAGTAATCAATTGATAAATCTCTGATTCTGCTGGTATTTCAAATCAATTGGAATATCTTTGTTCAAGTTCTTCCCTCATCCGACCTGGACCCACAGCTTAACTTAATTGCTATACTTAAACCATTACATTCACAACCACATCTAGAACATTTTAAGCATGTTTCATTGCTACATTGTTTTACTTTACATATACAAGCTAACTTCTCCATGTTGGCTCTCATGGTCATGGTTCTGGGCCATTGACCTAGACATTGAAAATAGTGCCAAATGTCTTATTTTTGTCTGTTCAAAACATCCCAAAACTTTCTGGAATAACTAATTCTTTTTTATCCACATCAAGATGGCGGACTGGCTCGTGTGGCAGGTGTTAATAAGAACTTCTTAGTTAAAGTAAAGAGAGCGTATGTATAATATTTTAAATACATCAAATTTGCTGTTTCCAGAGTCGACAATGCCTTTCTCTCAATACTAGGGCTCTTCAGGCTGGTTGGGACTGGGAAATGTAGTAGTGGTTTAGACGCTAATTATAAATTGGAAATTGCTAATAAAAACTGTGACGATGTGATTTATATTAAGTTGAAGAAGTGTGATTTGTGCTTAAGACAACAGGACCAAGATAAACAATAAAAAAATGCTTTTACTATTGCACAACTCTGAAAACTTCTATTTGGACAAGAACCCAATAGCAGTTTTTATAAATTTAACCTTTAAATTCCTGCTGGTAGTTGCTTCTGGTTAGTCAGAATTGCTCCTGGCCAGCCAAGTTGGCTACTACTACTACTTGCAGTCAAATTATCTTTAGGACTACCCATTTCCATTTTGTAAAACATCCCATTTAATGCATGTAAAAAATAGACTGGTAATACAGTATGTCAAGTTATTGCATAACAACTATAAATGAAAAGATGTAGTCATATGATAGTTAACATACGAGAAAGTACCTAAGAAATCTTTTCAATTTTCTAAAAGAGGTGTGATGGTTGGTAGCTGTTTCATTCAAAGTCAAGGATGAAGCTTACCTTTTGATGATGAAAGCAGTTTGTCACAGTTCTGTTAGTTAAGGGCCAAGTATAATCAGTATCTTTTTGTTGTTACTAATTTCATAGTAAAACTAACAAATTTTAATATTTGTATGTGCACTTAACATATTTACTGCATTTATTTTGTGTATAATACCTATCATATTCATTGGTTAAAATTTGGTTTTTAGACTTGCTGAGACCATTTGACTCGTTGTAGCAGATATTTGTAAAATAGAAAAATATTTTATATCTACTAAGCAAGCAGTAAACAATGTACTACCACTGATGTCATTTAATTTTGCAGACATTTGTTATTGAACATAAGAAGCTAATTAATCAAATCAGTTTGTTTAAAGTATTGTAAACACACCTGTATCTTATTAAGATATATAAATCTTTTTGGCATAGAATATACCCATAATTTGTGTAACAAATATGAAATTCTGTTGATCATAGTGGTTTATGGCAGCCATAAAAACTTAAACCTCTTAAGCAAAAATTTATCCTAACTCAAAGCTAAAGCTTAATTTATGAAGATGTAAGCAGTTTAATTAGTCAGGTTTTTGTTTGACAAATTGGGACAATTACAGGCAAAGTGTGACTAAAATGTTTTTATTCATGTAATAACACTAGTCATAGTGTAACTAACAAATTAAATTTTATGATTGACACACTATTGATATTTTTGCTGCATTTACACTTCACTCTTGTTGTATAAATGTACAATAAAAAAATGTCCTGAAATGTTTTCCAATTTTCTACTCTCTTGCTTACCTACCAAATTGTTTTTTTTTTCTTTTTGTTGATGTTAATATTCACAACTTTTTCTTGTCCTTGTCAGGACATACACCAAATAATTAGTCTGCAGATGTCAATGTCATTCTATGTAATTGAATAAAATAACTTGGGAACTTGCATGAAATAACTTGTGAAAGTAGGAACCATTTCAAGGTTTTGAGACAAAGATATTTTTAAATCATAATATTCAAAGCTTAGAAGTATAATTTAGAATTGTATTTAATACTCAGCAAATGATTTGTTTCTAGTTTGTTCTTAAAATTGCAAATTACTTACATAATATCTGATTAGGGTGATGAAAAAACCAGGGTTCAACTTTTCAAACTTCGACAGACATGGAGTGATATACTTCCTAACAAAAAGTTGTATGCTATTGATGTAAGAATAAAACAGCTAGATCCAGCATGGCCCATCACTGCTCAGCCAGAACCTAGCATACATGTGAATCCCAAATTTTTAGAAAATAAACAGGTAAGTTCAAAATTCAGAACTGAAATGTAAATAATTTTTAAACAAAACTTGACAGAGTTTTTTGATGTAGTTTCTTTGATTAAGATAAAAATAGCACGTTGTTTACATGATAAACTCTTTTCTCTGCTGGCCATTTTACATTTTTCTGTTAAGAAGGTGTACATACAAAAGTAATAGTTCCAACTCTGGCTTTCAACCATCTTTCAAATTGACCCACCTCCATTTCAAGTAGCTGTGTTAAAAAATAACATTTAACCTTTATTTTATGTATAGTCCTAATGTAATTAATTATGTACAAGGCTTCTTTGTTAAAATTTGACAAAAATAATGCAGTGGATTAATATTATTTACTTCATTACCACAAGTGTCCAAAATCAAGTGTAACAAATCTTTAAAATTAATATTTCTTTATAAAATGAATTAAAGAAAGAAATGTATTACTTGTATATCACATGAAAAAGATGACATTAAATGCCCATTGGAGAGCATAAAATAATCAATGCTAATTTCATTTATTATTTTACTAATACAGAAACTTGGATACCAAATTAAATTTCAATAATGTGCTATGTTTAAGCTGAACCTTAACACTGGTAGAGATCATGTGGCTGTTATTCACATAAGAACAAGTTATTTAAGCATTATACAAAATTAATGCAATCCATTTTTAACAATTTATAACACTTTAAAATTCATTTTAAGAGTAAGTTTGAAAAATGATTATTAGGTGGTTGGACCTGTTTTGAATAAACAGTGGTCCAAGTCAGTACGAGATAGTCACTTGGTGTGTTGGTTAGAGCTGGGTGATTTACCTGTGAACATTAAGTATATGTCTCATAAAATAATCAATTAATTGAAATTACAATCTCTTTAATAAATCTCATGAAAATAATTAACTAATTTGAAAAGTATGGGACTTGACATTAATGAATATCCTTGAGAGCAGATGTGTTTATAATATTACCATTCTTAAGTCTTATCACACAGTAATAAGGTTGAAAAGATATAATACTCTTCCAAAATTACATATGTTGAGAGCCAGTAGCAAGTTATGTGCTATGATGGTATGTGATGAGAGGTAAACAGCTTGTCTTATTGGGCTTGCTGCTTGCACTATATGCTAGTTTCCTTGAATTTCTTCTTTTACATATCTCGTTAAACAATCACATGTATTAAGTTGTCATCTTGCAAGAGCTAGTAACCATGATAATGGTTGTGTATGTTGTACATACGCCCATATTATTCTTCTGCTAAAATTTCACTAAACTCTCACTTTGTCTCAGTATTAAAAGCCTTCAGGAAGAAACATTTAGTTGTACATATTTATAAAAACTTCTGAAGAACTTTAGCACTTCTCTTGGGCAACTGAAAGGAAATCCTATATCAAGATGTTTCAGCAAAGCTTCCTTTGTTGGTAAAAGAAAAAGAGAATATAATGTACATTGGCTTTTAAGTTGCTCAAACAGAAGCCTTGTGTTATATAGGACATTCAGCAAATGTAAAGCAAACATTATTCATAAAACAGTAAACTTCCTTCCCTTTTTAAGGTAGCTTTCTGTTCTTGAGTTATTTGGTTTGGACAACAGTAATTTAGGTCTGCTAATGATCCTTTATTTAATGGTAAATGCTCACATTTGATAAATATGTTTAAAACTGTTAGTTGTGCTACTAGCAACTGAGTTCTGCCACATTGACTTATTCTCCTCTCTGCAAAGATCCTTTTTTAAACATCACATTAAAGGACAACAAGAGGCTTTTTAGTACACTTAGACCACTAAATTAAAAAGCAAACTTAAAGCCAACCCTTATCATTCAAATTTTTATCAAGCCTTCCCCTTAAACTCCCATACAGTAATTGAATCTACCATATCTGAAGGTATTCCATTTCAGGGGCCAACCACTCTGTTAGAAAAATAAAGCTTTCTTAGTTAAAAATGACTGTCCCCTATTCTTACTGTTTTCACCATTAAATTTGAAAAAAGATGATGCATCAACACTGTCGATTCTCTTAACAACCTTAAACATCTCAGTCAGATCCCCTTAACTCTCTTCCTTTTGCAAGATAAAACAAGTTCAGAGATCTTAAGTTATCCTTATATGATAATCTTACCATCTCAGGTATCATCCTAGCAGCCGTCCTCTGAACCCTTTCCAACATATCAGTGTCCTTTCTAATGTAAGGAGTTCAATACTGAACACAATACTCCAGTTGTGGCCTAACCAATGACCTATACAATGACATTATAACTTCCTTAGGTTTGTATTAATTATTTCTGCAGGTTCAGCCTAAAAATCCTTTTAGCCCTGCCACCAGCAACAGCACATTGCTTGGATAGCTTAAGAGATTGATCTACTAGAACACCAAGATATTTTTTCCGTAACACTGTTAAGGTTGTTCCCACCAAAATGATACTTATTCAGATTGATATCCCACATGCAATACCTTGCATTTATATGATTGGTACTTGAAACTGTCAGTACTTGTTGAAACTCCACAATTACAGAATTGTTATTGAGTTGCTAGGTACTGTTTTCAGTTTTGTATAAGATGGTTAATCTTGCTGTATTAGCTGTTTTTTATAACTGATATTTGAAACCATTGGTACTTAGTGAAACTCCGTAATTACAGAATTACCTGATAATGCCTTTACTGGCAAAACCATGATCATGAATAAATGATGTATTTGTGAAACGTATACTTGTCATGTTTTACCTCAATCCTTGCATTTGATATAATTAAAAGCCATCTGCCTTTTATTTACCCAATTTAACAAATATTCCAAATCCTTTTGTAAGGCAATAGCATCCTCCTCACAACCAGCAACACCAAAAACTTTAATATCATCAGCAAATTTAAATACTCTATTGACCATTCATTAATCAAAGTCATTGATGTATATCAAAAAGAGTAAAGATCCTAATATTGAGCCTTGAGCTTCCAGTGCTTGTAACATTAAATCTGCATGACTGAAGTCGGTTTATAACAACTCCCTGCTTTTTTCCATCTTGCCAGTTTTCTATCCAGTGAGCCAACCTATTATCCACACATAAAGAAATAACTTATTAATAAGCCATTTATATGATACCTTGTCAAATGCTTTATGAAGATCCAACCTGTACCCTCATCTACATAAGAGTAACCTCTTCAAAGAATGTCAAAAGATTAGTAAGGTAAGGTTTTTTCTTAGTGTAACCACGCTGACTATCCAACAAAGTGTTAAACTTCGTTAAATGACTTTGTAAATCATCTTTTATCAGACTTTCAAAAAATTTTCCCATCATTAATACAAGATGAATAGGCCTATAATTACTGGAACAATTTTTATCACCTTCACTGAAAAGAGGAGTAACATAAGCCAACTTCAAATCTTCTAGAACCTGCCCACTATTCGAGGACTTAGAAAAAGATGATAGCAAGTGATCACATATCCAATACTTAACCTCCTTCAAAACTTTTGGGGAAATATTATCTGGCCCAGATGCTTTATCATTCCTTAAACTTTCCCATTTTTTCTTACCAAGCTCAGAATTAATGTGACTATCTTGTTCAACCTTGTTTCCATATCATAACTGTTCATGTTGCTTAAATCTTCATTTGTAAAAATTGAAGAAAAAGTAGAATTGAATAAACCAACCATCCTATAATCATCAGATATTCGCTTTCAGGTGTCATCCTTTAAAGGCTTTTCTCCCATCCTAACATTTTGCTTCTGATTAATGTATTTGAAGAAATCCGTACTATTTATTTTTACTTTTTCAGCCAACCTTTTTTTTATAGTTTTTATTTCCTAATTTCCCTTGTGACAACTCTCTTTCATTGTAGTGAATTTAAACATCTTATGTTTACAAAGCTTTTTTTGAATTTTATCTTTTATATCCTCTGTGAGCCAACCTGGTTTTTTACTTGCAGTCACCCTTTTTTTGGCTATAAGAAACATTCCTATCTTGAATATTTAAAAATGTATTTAAAAATTTTATCCACATTTGATCAGTATCTTCATCTGATTCTGTTTAAATCAGTTGAAAGTCGATGTACATGTTATTCTTTTGTTCTCAGTTTTTACTAATTGAGGAAGCTTCATTAACACTTTTGCTCCCATGTCACTTGTATATGAGTAATTTACAGTACATTTATAAGTTAACATTTGGAAAATTGTAATTTAAACCTTTAATCTGGGAGACACATAGGGAAAGACTAAGATGAATGGGAATTAAAAGTACTAGAAATTTCAAGGATAGTATCACAAAATACAAAGCGTGGACACAAGTAAATAGACACCATCTTTTCAGATAAAGTGAAATTTTTCAGTTATATTCACATGAATTGACATATTTATAATTTAATTAATATCTAGTAGATCTTCCTTTCGCTTTATGGAGTTCGTTGATTCTTTGGGGCATCGTGAGAATCATCTTGTTAATTTTAGAGTGTGGGATTTTCGCCCACTCTTGCTTCAAAACTTGGAGTAGATCGCTCTTCGAAGTTGGTTTTTCTGGTTGTTTCTTGACTTGTTGGTCGAGTATGGCCCAGAGGTTTTCGATGAGGTTCATGTCAGGAGATTGGCTCGGCCAGGGCAACTTCTGGATACC
>NW_013665837.1:566401-567028 GCF_000517525.1 Limulus polyphemus | reverse complement strand
GAAAGAAATTTGCTGAACCACTGTTGACACTTATGAATGTTCAAAACATTTCCATAAACTTCTTTGATATTCTTTGTGGCTACAGAGGCATTGTTTCCCTTTTTGTATTGAAACAGTATTACATGCCGAATGTGTGTCTTGTCGTGTGCCATCACTATAAGGGATTATAGTATGCTAAATTGCACACGTTATATAGGCTACACTAATGTGACGTTTAGGCGGTTTGTTTAACTGTTATACGTGATATCAATTTTTTGGGGGGTGGTTAATGAAAGTGTTCCAAAATGTGATGTTAATTTCTTGATGACCTAATATAACATGAAACCACAAATGTTTGGTCTAATTAGCTTAAATCGTATAACGTTATAGATATATAAAAAATGTACTATTTTTATTTTATTGATTGTGTCAGCTGTGTCTGACTAACATTAGAGAAGTTGACTGATGTGGCGCATGTGCATTCATGTTAGCATATACAATAATATATAACGAGCCTTTACAAAGTGACCTTTCTTGGCTGTGTTCTAGTGGACCAGTATTTTTGTAAAATACAGTCACATTTTGGTTATAATACATACTATATGTGTGTGTGTGTGTGTGTGTGTATATATATATATATATATATAT
>NW_013665837.1:555346-565493 GCF_000517525.1 Limulus polyphemus | reverse complement strand
AAAAATTAGGTGTCTATTTACTTGTGACCACTCAGTGTAGAGGTATTGAGAAATAAAATTGATTAGATCTGCTCATAATTTCTTGTAAATGCATCTTATGAAGCAGCAAAGTTTAGCCTATCTGGTGAAAAATTGTGCATAATAATTTATCCTAACATTGAGATAAATCTCAAAACTGTATGTTCATTACTGTTTCAAATTCTAAAAGATTACTTATTTAAATTCGTTTAACACTCATTATTGTATCTAGAAAGGCCATCACTAATCATTAATTATCTGTAATTTTGAAAAAAAGATTGCATAACAGTCCAATTGGCCACCATCATGGATATTACCCTTTCACCACGTTGATGCCCAGCATTTCCAACTTCAGCAAAGGCTTTTTTTCTTTAACATGATTTTAAGTCAACAAATTATTAAGTCTTCATTTTATTGAACATAAGAACTTGTTTATGCTCATTTGAAATTAAAAATTTGAGTGTACATGTATACTTCTCATAACTACAAAAAAAAAAATGCTTAAAAATACTTAACCACTCTACAGGTTATCTGCCTTCTTTCAGGTCCATTATTGTGGGAAACGCCACATGGCACAGTTTTTTGCACATCTGTTGTAAAGGCATTATCCTTTTTTAAATCATAAAATGGATTTTCCAGTGACAGTGGCATGGGTAACTTTGTTGTAGATACTTGAGTAAGGATTCCATTGTTTACTTTTATTCCAAGTCTACTGGGTTTAAAAGAAATGGATCATTCATGTGAGCGTGTTTGATAATATTTGGTGAAGAGCATGGAATGCATGTAAATGAAGGGAGTGATCACTGGGAGGCAAGCTTCTAAGGTCTGCCCTTCCAGACATTGTTCCAAAAAAAATATAGTTGTCAGTTTATCAAGACTGTGAAACCTCTCTCTCCGCCATAGAGCCTTGCAAAGAGTTTCTGTTCCTCTGATATTACACTGTCAAAGACCGTTTCTTCTGTATGTTATGTTATGTCATCAGACTTTACAAGGTCAGAAAAGTAATCAAGTAGGGCATATCTCTTGAATTTTCATTGATTTATTATATATGTATCAGCAATTACCAATGACTCATCAACAGGGTTTTCGTTCTTTGTTGTTTTTTTTTGCTGACTTATGATGACCTTCCTGTGAATCCCACTGAAAATGAATCATTACTTTCACCTTTTATGAAATTTCAGTGATGACAGGAGATATCTTCATGTATTTTTTTCCATTGCAGAATCATTTTGTCTGAGACTTTTAAACAGAGCTTTTTATCTTGCCAACTGCAAGTTTGTTCCAAGGCTAGGTCACTTCTATGCTGTTAAACCTAACCATAACTCTTGAATGCTGAAATTTCCATCTTGAGACTGTGTAGTGACTTCTGGTGCTTATTGAGGAAGAATTATCATTTCATCAAAATAGACTTGTAGGTGATTAGAATATCTGTAGTGGCCTGATGAAGCAATATAAGGCAGCATTTGTTCAAGAGCATGTACATGCTGTTTTCAGTTTCTGGCTCTCCCAATAGTAACATACTTGAAAAATGGCCAACATTTCTTGGTACATCTTCCATAATTTACCTGTTGTTGCTAGTATAAAATGATAAAACTCCTGCAGCATAGGCTTTTTTGTTTCCAATGCTTGGACAAACCTCTTATGACATTCCTCAACCTTCTTTCTGTCTTTTGCTTTGACTGCTCCTTACAGTAGCTAATTTTCAAGTCATTTCCGTGTGTCTGAAAGAGAAAACTACCAAACAAGGTGAAGGCCTGTTTTATGAAGTAGTAATTTTTGCCTGACTTGATTTTGCTCAAAGTACCTCTTAGAAACAACTCACCTTCAACTAGGATATCCTCTATCATAGAGTTCTTTGGCAGATGGCCAATTCAACCTATAATGTTTTGGCAATGTGGAAATCCTCCATTCTAAGTATAAGCTTGGGGGGGGGGCTTTCAACACAACAGGTGGGTCTGTGGGAGATTTTGGAATTACTAGACTATATGCAATTTTTAATTCTGGTGATTCAATATCTTTCAGACACTTGTAATAGATCATTATAGGAACTCCAACTGGGTGTTTTAAACTCAGTTTTTAATCACTGAAAAAAAAAAATTTTTTTTATTCACGAAAGGAGTCGTACATCATTGCTATTGGCTTTTACTGCAAGTTCACTGTAGTACACTTTGATAAATCTCCTAAAGGTACTTCTAAAGATCTAGTATGTTTTTCAAAAGGCTTTTTCTGTGTACTAATAAAATATGTATAAAGTGTAGTACCATCTCTTGTATACTTGTGAAAATCTAAATTGTCAATTGCCTAGTATATGAGTTTGTATGGTATAAGATTGTATGGGGTAAAGAACTCATCTATATCTTCTTGAGCCACATTGTAATTGTCAGAATTACCAAGACTTTTTAACAGTGTTATGGTCCACTTACTTTGGTTTGGTTATCCTTTAAAATATGAAGTGAAAGATCATCCTCATTTGGTGTTGGCATTTTTACGATTTGAACTGCAATATTATTTGCTAGATTGAAAAGCTTTTCATGTTCTATTTCATTAAGGTTTGTCCTACCTAAGTCATCAGTTTTGGATGATGCATCAGTGACTAGCCAAGCATTGTGGGTTATATAGACTATTCAGAATCAACTTTGATGCACAATCACAAACAAATTCCTCTGACTAAGGTTCACTTATGTTGGGTTCACAGTCATCAAGGTCAAGTGGCTGCTTATTATTTATATCAGACATTTTGTAAAGACTTTCTTGTTCTTCAGATCAATGGTAATGTTTCTGGTTGAGTGGTAGGTCACTCAGTTTATTTCTTTTGTTCTGTTGTCTTCAGTATCACTATATTCTATACTAGTGAGATCAAAGATTTCCCTAACTCTTCTCAATTCAACAAGCAACTCTGATACTGTTATATCTGGGGCATAGACCAAACTGCCAGACTGTCCTTGCTATTGTAATATTTTCCAGAAATAGTCTTGTAATTTCAGTCCAAGTCACTGTGACTTGTAAGAACTCGTCATTCCTCTCTCCTTTAGCTCGACTCTGTACTACATTGTTAAGTATGCCAACTTAAATACTTTATTTTCTGAGGATATTTATACTTCCAGGTTATTAACTAATTCCAAAAATAATCTAGTGTACACATCCTGAGTCTGTTCACTTTTTTCTGATGGTTTCTTCCCTTAATTTTGTGTAACATAGCATCATCTCCAATGTATTTAGCATGCTGTTGTAAGTGTATTTCTCTGGATTTTGTCTCAGTAAAGAGAAGCCAAGAGTATCCTAGTTAAGGAAAAAGAAATAAACTACATCGTAGGTCTTTACAAGAGACACCCTTAAGCATCTGGCATACTTTGATACATAATTTATATTTATGTAATATCACCCCTAGAGATCCATTATAGCCTTTCATTGAATCATTATACCCATTTTAAGTAATATTAGGAATTTGAAAGAACATGAAAGAACTGCAAATTTTATGTACAGCTGTTTTCTTTTGTTCAAAAATGAATTTTTAATAAAGAAGGTATCCTTATGTGTTTGCACAATTTTAAAGACTGGCAATCCATATTCTTGAGCAGATCTATCATTTGTTTCTCTCTCTTGGAACTGTAGTTCACAAAAATTCTAGTACTTTTAGGGGACTTAAGTTCATTTTTAGAGCACTTCGCAACATTGGCTCCTGGACTACTTGAACAGTTTTACAGAATTTGTAAGACAAGAATGTACACAAACAGTGAATTGGAACACAAGTATGTGTCTATTCCTAATTTCTAAGTACTAATATTAAATTTGTCTTATTTTCATTATAAGCCAATTAAAGCTATTTTCTTAGCATTGCCATTCCTTTTAAATCTATAACTTTTCCTGGTTGTGCTATGGAGCAAGTTAAAGTGTTGTCAGCTATTTTATAATATTATTTAACTGTACATTACTGGATCTGGCTATAGTAATTTTTGAAAGGGGGGAAACAAAATTTACTTTTACTCAGCATCTCTACAGGTGGAAGGATATTTTGACCATGTAAGTTTGTAAAACATTAAAACAAAATGTAGTATTGCATAGTTTTCATCAGACTGCTGTTATATATATACACACACACACAAATGAATGTAACCAAAGTAACATTGTGTGATTCCCAACTTTTAATACTAGATAATATTGGGGGGGGGGGGGTACTTAGGATTAAAATTGATTTTTTTAAATAATCATTTAGTGAAAAAATATTTAGGCTTTTGTTATACAGAAAGACATTATATAATAGTTATGTAGCATCATATCATACTATTAAATAAGAATCACAGGCTGTGTTGTTGTGCCATAGTACCACAGCATACTGCTTACACACCCATCTGAGTGCAAGAACAAGAAGTTAAAAGAAGGATAAGATGAATACTATTAGAGATGTAGAGCTAAAATAATGTGTTATTAGATTCAAGTTAGGCTTGTTCCATGAATATCCTTTTATTAAAGAATATAAGACATAAGACAAATCAATAGTTGAATCTAAATCAACAAACACTGCAATTAACTGAAAGTGTATGTGGTCAGTCCAGTGGACTGACCCCATTTTGGAGAAGAAATGTTGACTATAATTCCAAATTTACCATGTCTATCTACACAAAATGCAGGGTGCATACACTTCCATGAAAGTCTTTCAAATTGAGAATGGAATTTCAAAGGCTTGAAAGTGCTTGAAAAGGAGCCTTGTTATGAAAAAGTACTTGAAAATATTATAACAGCAGAACATATAGATAAATCTAACTTGAATGCATGTTGCAGAGTTGAGTGCAATAAATAGTTTTTCTTTTTTTTTAAATCTACATTTGTATGTTGAGCAAATAAAGAGGAATTTTATAAAATTTCAGTGGAATCCGATTGATTTTAATGTAGATTTTAGCTTCCAAAAAGTGCTTGAAATTGTTCTGAGCAATTCAGTATGAACCATGAAAATGTGACAAGCTTTTAGTAAACTGTGTAAGTCTGTTTGTACACAAAGAATCAGATGTGAAACAAAAGTATTTATACTCAAGATATGCCTGTGAATTAACCTTTGACAAGTTGGAATGCAAAATGTTCATGTGAAGACTAAATATACATGTGTATTGTACATCTTTAACCTCAACCATGTACGTAGGGTTAAACTGGAATACTTTAATATTAACCATGTATTGATGAAAACTGTTTCTTCATACTTGTTAATCAGATGTATAATATTTAGAGATAGTTATAGTAGATTTTGAAGAACATATTGAGTAATTCATGGCCAGTAGAGAAAAGGTTTGCATTTTTTGTTTCACAAAAAGATCGAAACAAAAAATACTCTTTGAAAACCCTTTAATGTATCTACTCTTTGGAACACATTCTTAAAATTATGTAAAACAGTAAAATTTTTACTTTTATACAAAAAAAAAATAACTTTTGAAGAATTTGAAACAAAATTATAAGATCTTTTAATCTTAACGTTTTTCCTGGACTTTTCCATTGAAATATTTCATTTTTTTATGTACCTTATTTGGTTATGTAATAAATGTTGGTTTTTATTCACAGCTCTCTGTGTTTGATTTGAAAATAATCACACAATTTTTAAGTACAAAGGTTGGTTTTTTTTAACACTGTTACTGCTACTAACTTAAACTATATGTGATTTAGTGTTTTAACATATAAAATACAAAAATTTCACAGTATCATTTTAAAAACCAGCTTATTATCTCTGAGGTAGATAATGACAACATGTAATCAACTGGGAATTAATCAGCTTTGTTTTAGGCATTTAGGATATTTCACAAAATGGCAAAAATCTTTCAAAATAGACTTCTGATATGATTATTATTTTACAGAATTTTGAAACTTGGCAAAGTGTACCTCAGTATGATTTTTGTGATAATAATTTGTTTATTGTTAAATAATAAATTTTGTGACTGTTGCACATTTCAGTAAGTTACATGAGCAACAAGTCTCTGAAAAACTGGGATAAAAATTTTCAGAAAATATAAACATTTTACCAATTCCATTTTTCTTCTCATGTGTTTGATAGTTATAATACATCATATATATTCCATATTTTTGTAACTGCCCAATATTATGTATGATATATTCAATTTTACATCTTACATAAGTATATTTGTTCTCATCTGTTTTCACCTTGTAGCATACACAACTTAAAATCTCTCTTTAAGCATTAAGAATATGCTGATACATTTACATGATATTACATTGTGTAAAAATTTTAAAGTGCACAAAGAAAAGTTCTCTTGCTATCAAAAGCATAGAAAAGGAATTAAAGTTTTTCAGGATGCCATGATGCTGACATTTGTTAAAAACAGTGACAAGTGCCTTCTCAGTATGTGTCAATCATAGTACAAAAAGTTTTGGCCAGTTCAGTTGGAAAAGTTCAGTCACATGCAGCTACTTTTAGTTGGTTGAGGGAAAAAATTATCACCATGAGTCGATATTTACTTCTTGCTATGAGCTATTTGTTACTGTACAGCTACTAGTTATTCTTTGCTGTACGACAGTGCACCTTAATTTATTTGTTGTGTGTACATATGTGTATATATACTTGAAACTCTGTCCTCTGTTTATACTTCAATCTGATGGACATGATTAGACACTGTTGCTTGAGACCACACATGTATATGAACTTTTTGCACACACCTTCCACTCTACACTTATGTTGGCTTACAAGACAGTATTTAAGCAGACCAAAGTGACACAAGTACATTGGATCTGCACTGGGTAACTTGACTAGTATGTGGTAGAATGGGATTGCTATGATTCAACTTTCTTTGGCCATTTTAAGTTGTGAGCTGGAAGCTTGTAAACCTTTTGGTTCGTAAACCCATTTCAACTTCAAATCCTTGTTTATGATTTTGTTCATGGTACCAGAAAATATGGCTATCAGCATTTCAGTGGATTCTTGGATCAGTCGGTTTCCTTTTTATAACTGTAGCTTACCCTTCCTGGTTGGGGGTGATGCTATGGTTTAAAAGGAGGTGTGGTTTCAGAGTTCACTGCTGTATTAAATGCTCTATCAGGCAAGTTTTTCTGCTTTCCAGGAGAATGTTAAAGGCTCTCTTCTCTAAAGTGTTTGCTGGATTTTTACTGTTGAACAGTATTGCTATATGAATATTGTTTATCAAAAATAAATGTGGAACTCGTCCAGCCACAAGTTAATTTGTTGAATTATTGAGAATTCAGTTGCTCAAATATATAGGTATTAAAAATATTATCCATGGTGCTATGACTTCAACCCACAGTGATGTACCACTGCTCTATTTTTATTACATGAAAATAATTCTTTGAAAGTGTAATTAATCTCATATTAATGAAATTTTGCTATTCTTATATAAACATGATAGCTTTGCAAGTCCATGCAAATCTATGTATATGTAATTTTGAATATTTTTATATGTTGCAACATTAGTAGATGCTAGGCCATACTGATAACCAAATGTTTTCTGTGACATTAAGAAGAAGAAAAACTTTTAATTAAATGTGCATTTACCTATTTACATTTTCAAAGTCCCTAAAGAAGTATTTGATAATTCAACACAATATAAATTGATTAATTTTAGTTGCTCAAGTTAAAATCTACATAACTTTAATATATATAGATGAACATTTTATAAGGCATTTAGTCAGAGCCAGTTGTAGTGAATTCAAAACAATATTTTAGTTAAATCCTTACACGTATACACAATATATGAGAGATGGGGTTACATAATAAAATTTGTAGATCATAATCCAGAAAAAACAAGTTCATATATTATGTTGTAATGGCTGTTTTCTTTTTCCCTTTGAGGGAACTTTGAAAATATTTAAACATAAAATAAAAAGATAACTTACAATTATATTATCTTCTGTGAAGTATTCTCGAGTATAATTGTAATCATACACGTAAATGTCAGTTTCTCGGATGGAAGTAATGAAAAAATATCTAAGACTTGTTCTAAAATGATAGTTGAAAATTTATGTTGAAATTGATGTTCATAAAATTGAATATCAAGTTTAACAATATGTTGGGGGGGATGAATACTCCTGATACTACGGAATTGACACAATTAACATTTCTGTTTTCATACACCAAACTTTGAATGTTAATTTTATTAACCATCACTTAGTTGAGGAAATAAAGTACACAATTGTGTTGCAAATACAACTTCATGTTTCGTCGTTAGTAAAACATATATTCTTAACATACTTTATATTGCTTATAGAAAACTTTCTATTAAAGCAGAAATATAACTTCAATAACCAAAAAAAACCTTTTATGAAAATACTAAGAAACATCAGTATAATGTGGAAATTTTAAATCTTCATATATTGATAAAAGACAGAATACAGAAACATCAAAACTTGTCTGCATCTCAGCAGTGAAATACAGAAAAATACAGTGAAAAAAAGAATTGTAAAAACTTTTATTAAGAAACTGCTGTAATTCTCCAACTAGTACCTAGGCTTTGAACATTAAGAAACCAAAAAAACTATACAAAATGTAAGTTTGAATTTTGAAATCTGAAGAAGGCACTTAAAAAAAGATAAAAGATGACAAAATATGCTAGTAACCCTTTGAGAGATTACTTGTGTAACTGTAATGCATATGCGATACATGTGTCATCTGGTTTTGTATGAAATTCCCATAAGTAGTGATGTCACTGTATATTTGTAATATAATAACGGCTTTAATAATAAAAATAACCCGGTGAGAAAGTAAACATTCAAGAAATGGTAATTGATAAGATACTGTCATACGAAATTTGCAAACTGAGTGCATTAAACCTTCAAGTTTACCAATAAAGTTAAAATCCCATTGTTCCTAGACTATTAATCTCATGTATATGGCATTAGTTGAGCAACTCCAAAGAAATGTCAGTTAAGGTGAGTTTAAAAAGTTACACAAGGGACATTTGTGAAACAAAATTTCATGAATGTGAAACTAGTATGTATCCTAGTGTAATTTTATTGACCCTTTCCATTTCCATTTTGAATTGGTATTCTGTAATTCACGGTGACTACATAAAATTAACTACAGTGGAAAATAACCAGATGCGTAAATGTTAAAAAATATATATATCGTAACACTCCATATACAGTTTTGAGTTTTAAAATATTACTAGGCTGCCAAACACATTGACATCATGGTACATGCATCTTGTCAGTGTCACTGCTGACTGTAACGAGATCAGCTGGTGGTTATCAAAGAATGTCTACCAGCATTTGTGGTTGTCTGTTTAAGAATTCTTTTCTAAAAAAGTTTGTGCTATGCTTATTAATTACTATTGAGATAATACTTGTTTAAGCATGATACAGTGAACCTTCATTAGTCTAAGACATCAACAGTCTGGGTGATTTTACGTGTAGACAACTCTTCACAGTGGGAGCTTTAATTGGTAATCCTTGCATTTGTGTTTCAAATCCAAATGAGTATTTCTTGAAACAAAAGTATTTGTATGGATACATGTTTCAGTAATCTGTTAAATGACTATGAGAGTGAAGTAAGGATCAATCAGAACAAGAAACAAGGTAATAATTACTGACCACAAAACATCTACATTTGCTTACTGTTATTATTAGTGTCTATTGTATTTAAAGTGACTGATTCAACTACTTGGATGTTTCATTAAAAAGGAAGGACTACTTCATTACAAATGAGTTCAGATTAATGAGGTTTCACTGTATTTGCCCTCATTCATTTAAAATAAATCCCTTTTAACTTGTTATGTTCAAACTTCTTAAAACATCAAGCCATTTTTGTTGGAGAGAAAACTGTATAAAAAATATTTTTTTTAGGGTGTGTGTGTGTGTGTGTGTGTGATGTGTTACTTTATAATTGGTACTAATGTCTACTAAAATTATGTATGTATCAGGATTTAGAATGTCCTCTTAAATCTAAATATGACTCTCAGGTCGAACTGTATCTGACCGAAACAAAATCAATATTTCCAGGCCTGTTACCATATTAGCAAGTGTTAATTAGTTTTCACTTAAGATAATTAACTGACATAAACTTCACACTTCTTAGTGTGGTGTAGTGTTCTTGTGGCTCATTTCCTTTTCTAAGTTTTTACTTGAAAGTGACTCTTATTGTGAATTAGGCTTAATTAACAGTATTTGTATGGTCTTCGTTTTT
>NW_013665837.1:518350-554346 GCF_000517525.1 Limulus polyphemus | reverse complement strand
TTTGACACAGGGTAATGCAATATTTTGATCTCTGACAAAGCTGTAATAAATTAATGGATGTGAAGAAAATACCTTAAAAACCATATTAGCTTAAACTTAAATGCCATAATTTGAAATCAGCAATGGACTCACAGAATTATGCCCAGAAGTCTTAAAGATTTAAAATATCAAGCGCTGATTTGTATACATGTACATTGTAACATTAGTTTGACAAATCAAAATGGGACATTTGAGAAGTCTAAATAAATGAATGATGCTATTTCAGTATAAATTACTATAATAAACCCATTGAAAGTGCATCTTTAAGTTATTGCAAGGAAAACATCTGTCACCAGAAAGATGGAGCTTTTCCAAAATTCCATTCATCGTAGTTGGCTGAACTTCATTTCCAGCTTGGCAGACAGATTCTGTTATTGACAACTACCAAAAAGCCACTAGCTTTCCTACTAGTTCGTGAACTATACCAATAGCTTTATGTGACTTGCAGCAATAAGATGGAAGGTTTTCCTCATTCACGTTACTGAACACTGAATGATGTGATCTTGTCAAGAAGAAATTTCTGATTGGAAAAACTGGAAGAGTATTGTTTTAAATTCAATTTGTTTAATAATTTACAAATTTTAAGGCTTTTGGAAAAAATTTTTTTTATTTTTCACGGTGAGGAAATTTACACTTAATGTTTTTTTTATATTCTTAAAAAGAAGTATATGAATATTCGGTACATTTTTATGCTTTAATTTGTTTGTTGTTTTAAAAATACTATGGAGAGCTATTTTCATTATGCTATTCACTCTTGATACATTGTAGTCTTTGTACAGACATTAAATATTTCAGGAGTCAACAGCTGGTTTTAAACTACTCTAGAAATGCAGCATCATTAATAAAGTAGACTTAAGAATGAGAAAAGAAAAAAAAAGGATTATTTTTCATAGAAATAAATTACATAGCTTGTCTTCACAAAAATAATTTTCCTAAATGTTTTTTTTACCAACTTTTTGCCATGTTCGCTTTGAAAGAGCTTGACTATTGTACACTAACATTATACACTAACTATTGTACACTAACATTACATTTCAGACTGGTTATGACCTAGTGGTAAGCATGTCGGGCTGTTAAAGGATCAGGGGGGGGTTCAAAATGTGATTCCACTAAATATGCTCCTCACTGTTGGTGAATTGTAAAAGTCAGTCCCATTACACGGTTCAAAGAGCTAAAGAAGGTTCCTGTAGCAGTGAATGATCTAGATGACTGAGTTGGGCGATTAACTTGATTAATCAATGTAATTAATTACATTTGAGCATCAGTTAACTGAAATTACAGATAAATTAAGTAATGTCACAAAAATAATCAACTAGTGTTTCTGAATTTTGTTTAATTCAAGTTTGTTCAGCATAATTGGTTAGTGTCACAACTCACAATCAACATTAGGATTTTCAATTAGTACTATTTTTGATTATTCCAACTGTCCAAGTAATTGAAATATTGCTGTTATCTTTGTTTGTTGTTAAGCGGAAAGTTACACAGTGGACTATCTGTGCTTTGCTCAGTACGGGTATATATATTTTTTCAGTCAACTCCTTTGAGAATAATTGAATTTTTCATTTTTGGCCATTTCATGAGAATAATTACATAGTTAAAAGTAATCAAATTAATAAACTCAACAATTACTTTATTAGCAAATTCCACTAATCACCCAGTTAGTTGGCTCTAGTGTGCATTACATTCCTCAACTCTGAAACTTATTTTACATACATACATACATACCTTATTGTACTAATACAATTATGATTAATAATGTTTTAAAAAGTTCCTCTAATACAGTTCATTTACATTTTTAACCAGTTTGTTAATGCTAAAATGTGGGTGCTTGTCGCATCTTCAACTTGCTGAACAAGTTGTAAACAGTTCATCATATATAAAGTAATTTTTAAGTGTATTTTGTATATGGGAGGATCAGGGATACAAAATTATTAGGTTTTCTTCAGTTTCAATACAATTTAAAGACACTAAAATGATAGGGTTCATTAAGTAGTAATTGAAATAGTGCTTTCTTCAAAATAAATGTGTTTGTTTATACTATTAAAGCAGCAAAAAATTCCACAGTGTTTTATTTTTGGTAAAACACACAATGTCCACATTCAACTCAGTTTTTATTATTAATATAGTTTTTCATCAGATACAAATATATATAATCAAGTTATTCCAACGAGAAAACAGTTTGTCAGTATAACAGGTGACAAACCATCCAAAAAAAAAAAGGTTAATGAATTCTTAGGAATGTATCCATGTACGACTTTACCTCTGTCTCAACTACAGAAAACACCCAAAGAAGAACAGAATCCACAAAATGTGCAGCAGCAGCTATTGCTTAAACAGCAAGAACTGGTGAGATTACAGAAAGAAAAATTGAAATTGGAGTTCATGCAAGCTAAGTCCAAACTTGAACAGCAGAAAAGAATACATCCTCCTGCAACATCTCTGGTAACTTTGATATATTTATATTATAATCTACATATATTTTAAAATCACATTTATGATTCTGAGAGTAACATTTTTAAGGTAATTATAAAACAACTTGCATATAAGTGTAACTACATTCTTAAAATGTTTTCATTCATGTATTTTATAATGCATTCAAGATTAATTCTGGTTATTGAATATTAAGTCAACATAGTATCATACTGTGTTTAGCATTCAGTTTAAGGTTTGTATATGTACTTTTAAAGTTAAGAGAAACAGTTTATACAGATACAAGTTTAATTATCCCAAATTTCATTCTTAGTGTTATTGATGTATTTGTAAGTAAAATATCCAGTTCTTGCATGACTGACAGATGATTCAGATTAGTTATTGAAATAAAACAATGACTTATTGCAAGAAATCTTTCAGTTAAAATATTGTACATTTCCACATCAATTTATACATGAAACAAAACTCTGGAATTCTGTATCCTCTGTAGTATTAAAGTTAGGTAATCTGATGCAAGCATGATTGGAAAGTAGATCTTCTCTGGTTGGGCAGATACAAGTACATTGAGCTAACTTTAACTCACACAGAATGAAGATAATTTTCTTAACTACTAAACTCACTCTCTCACTGGATTTATAACAATATTAAGACCAGTTCTAAACTTATGCCTCTACTACAATGGGGATTTATGATCTTCTGTTTAAATAACTGTAATCAGTTTACAGACTCACTTTTGTAGCCTAACACTTAACAGAAATTTCTCGACATTTCTTTGTGTCTTTTTTATGTGCTTTTCATAAATTACAAGGAATAACGTCAGTTTGACAATTGTTGTCATTACCAGTAGCTATAACTAGATACTGATTACTAACTAACTGTTATCTTGTGTTTTGGCTTCTAATTTGCTGCCATCTTCAGGGAAACCCTGAAAAAGACTATTTTTGTGTTGTTAGTGGCAGTGATTCAATTCTTAATATTTTTGATGAAAATCTGGTGCACTGCCTATTTGACTGAGACCTCCTGGATTAGAACCTGAATCAACAAAGTATTTGAATGTTTTCAAGAGTGTGTTATCAGTTTAGTGGATATAGAAGTCTTCTGCTATCTTTTATTTTTTGTGTGGTTCATATCCTGATATTTTAGTATTATTCCAATTTTTTGTATGGTCTTCTCTGGCATGATAAACTGTTGCGGGTAGATCAGTGTTACAGTTCTTCACATTTTAAAAATGCATGAGGGCTTTAAACTGTATATGGGGGATGTTAATGGGTTGATGCCATATCTTAATTCATTGTTTACAAAATTGAACAATAAAAGTTAATTTGTATTGACTGAACTGTTTTTCTATCAACAAAATAGTTTTGCAGGCTAAACTGACACATTTACAGCATGCAACTGAACTGTGATGACCTCTGATCAGTATGGTAGCCCTTGCAGTGTTGTGTCATGCAGAAAGTAGCTCATTAAATGCAGTTCAGGTCACAATCAGATTGGCTAAAAACTCTTCATGCTAGTCTGAATTTGCTAAGAATTAATATCCAAAACTCATTTTATGGGTGCTTTTGAGCATCAATGGGATGGAACCTGTTAAAAATGAAGGGCTAGTATTACCAAGTCTCGTATGTTTATTTTATTTCTGATTTCTAACTTGTTTTTCCAATGTATTAAAAGCTATGTTCCCAACAAATTCTGTAAATACTTTTCCCTTTACATTAGATTTGTAGGTGGTTTGATGTAGGCGATTGTAATCATATTGTGTTGTGGCTTCTGAATACTGTTCTTGTTGTTTATATATCAGCTGTGTGTTTTTAGAGACATTTGACAAAATAGGGGAATATGACTTTTGTATCTAACTTTTTACTGTTAATTCTCAGTGTTATCTCTCTTAATTTCTTCTTTATCAAGTGTTCAGGGTATTTACTGTTAAGGAGGTTTGTAGTGGTGTGTTTTCTTCCATCTTCGTAGCTTCTTCAGTGTTACAGAGGATCTTCATTATGGGAACTAGGCAGTTTGTGATATGCCTATCTTTCACATGAATTGTATTGCAAAATATTGACTGATCAGATGGTTTACGAATTCCTGAATCTTGTCTGAAGTGTTTGGCCATATTACAAATGTATTACCAATATATCCGAGTCAAATCTTGGGGTGTAGAATGGCTGTTTTGAGAGCCATAAATTTCATATAAGATTCAATAATTCATGAACCATCTGAATAGGTAGCAAAAATACCAACAAAAGATAAAAATTAGAATTCACAAGCATGATAGACATATAAATATTGGTAATACCAATCTCTTTGCAGTAACCAATAATTCCAGATAAAAAACCATACAATAAATTGGAATAATACTAAAATAATAGGGTATGAACCACACACACACACGTGAGAAAAAGAAAGATAAAAGAAGCCATCCACTTCCACCTAACTGATAACAAATTCATTGCACCTAGTATAAAAGTCAACAAAACCAGAATATCTTTCTTGAAAACATTCAAATAGTGAATTGATCCAAATTCTAATGGAGGAGACCTTAAACAAGTGGATAACACACCAGACTTCCACCAAGAAGACCCAGGTTTGAATCGTGACCAATACCAACACACAAATAATTCTTTTCAGAACATCTTTGAAGTCAAAACATGTGATAAAAAATTAGTTAGTAATTAATAATTAAATTATTGTATAAGCTACTGACCATGACAATGAATAATATCCAATTTCCACAACTTTCTGTAAGTAGCTTAGTCAGATTGACATGTTTTTGGTTATAATAAAACATTTTTTGTATATATCATCTTAATATAATGATATATATAATAAGGACATTCCATTGCAAAACATTATTTACACAAAATACCAATATGCCATATTGTCAATAAACCAAGTACAAATTTGACATTTTTTGTTTGTAAAGATGGCATACATATATCTTGTAAAATTGTTTGTTTAACATAAATGTTTGTTGTTTTTTATTTCCAGTTGTTTACTATACAAGTTAGTTAGGATTCACCTTATTAAATGGTTTAAACTAAAAGTAAAATACGTAGAAATGACTCAGTTTTCTCCAGTACCGTGATTATACAAAATAAAACAGAGTGGGTCTGTTATATTATTTGAAAATTAATGCTTGCATTTCTTTTGTTTTGACATTGAATGAATCATTTGCTATTATACTTGTATTTTATGATAATACACCAATTGATTGTCATTTAATTCTGATATTATATAAAGGATTAAAAGGCTTTATCAGTTTTTTGTGCCTGTGATGAAACAGAGTGTGTGTTTAAGTTTGAGGTTTTTAAAATGTTTGACTAAGTTTCCCTGTTTGGATTAAACATCTCTGTTCACAATGAGAATATTTTTTCTTTATAGAGCTAGTTCATATTATGTACAGTGTATAAAACACAAGGCCATTTAACAAGTAAAAATAGCTTTCATATATTGAAAGTAGTTTTCATCTATTAAGTTTTATAAAAGTATTTAGCAAAATAGATATGAAATAGTGGGCACTTACATTAGATCCTTTAATACCTAAAATTGTCGGTACCAGTTGTTTACGTTAAACTGATAATTAAGGTTATTTTATTAGCCAACTCAGAATGTGGCTCAGGTGTTTTCTCAGCGTATCTCTACTCAACTCCAGCCACCTGTGACTGCAAGTGTAAATATACATCCTATTTCATCTACTATGGCTTTAACAAGTAGTGTAAGTTATTTTTATTTATTTTCAGCAGAAAATGGTAGTTTAAATATTCCTTTTTTTTTAATTAATATATCTGTAATATTTCACAGCTATGAGAATATGTTTAGAGATGTATGTCGCTTAAACTGTTTTCCAGTGCCTTATTAACTTTGTAATTAAATGTTTCATATTATTTTCATAAGTTTTTATATTTATTATTATTGAAAGCATAAAACAGTATGTTATACTGTGAATTTGACTATAAAAGATTAAAAGGATTGTTCTTCAGATTCTTGTATTAAAGAAAATACAAGTAAGCTAGATTTACGTAGAAGAAATAATTAAAAGTAAGACATCTCCATTGTATTTATATTCATTTATTCTCACATATAAAACAGTTGAAGCAGGCTTGTAATAGCCTCTAACATTTAGATCATTTTGCTTATTAATCTTATTTCTGGTTGTAGTATGGTATAGCTAGAGTCACCAAAATTTTTATAGTTTGTCCATGACTTTTTATAGAAAGAAGACTTGTTCAAAATAACAAAAGTTAGGGTTATTTTATGAACACTGGTAGAAAGAAGAATGATGATTTAATATTGTTTTTCTCCTTCCTCTCTGAAACTTATGTCCAGATTAATGCAAACTTAAAGATTTTTTATGAACAACTTAAAATTGTTCAAAATGTAAAACTTGATAAAATTTACTTCCATTAGTAATGACAAGTCTTAGGGAAAAAAAACTAGAATACTGATTTAATAGTTGATGTAGTTTTTATTTTGAAATATAGGTACTTTTAAATGGTTTTATCCATAAATTTTGTTGTTTCTTCATTTTATGCAGATTTCATCAGTGGATCCACGGCTTTCTATACGTGATCCAAGATTGAAGCGAGATCCTCGTTCAAACTCTGTCACTAGTCCAGCATCCAGCTCAACGCAAGCTGCAGTAGACCCAATTAGCATTAACAGAAGCTCTGAAGTAGTGGTTTCAACTGTGCCTTCATTAGTCATTGTGCCTTCTACGACTTCATTACCGAAGAATTATGATGTGTCCTCAGTAAGAAGTAATTCTAAATCAGTTGAAAAGCTTCCCACTAAGCCTGTTAACATTGATAGTGATATGTTATCCACATCAACATCTGAACGTACTAAAGCTACAATTTCTGTAACTGATGCCAAAACTGTTTTTGAAGCCATTAAACCTTTGTCATCAAAACATTTGCAATCTACCGAAAAGAAGTTGTTTTTTAGTCCTTCCAAAAAAGAACCCACACCACAGCAGTTAAAGCTTACAGAAGAAAGAACTACAAAAGGTAATCAAACAAAAAGTCCAACTTCTGAAAGTAAAAGTAAGCTTGGAAAAGATAGTAAAGAAAAAGTGCACAATAAACAACAAATCAGTGATTCCAAATCTGAAAAGGCAACTAATGATAGAAAAATCTCAAGTAATGAAACTTCAAAAACCAGTAAGATTAATCAAAACAAAAAGAACATCCAGAAACAAGGAAAAGATAAGTTGTCTATTGAAAATAGAACCAGAGATAAAACTGGACACAAAGAAAGACCTAAAAGTGTAGAAAAAGAAAAAAAGAAAGACAGTGTTGAACATTCATCAAATGTTCAGAGAAGAAATGTGAAAAACAAGGAATCTATATCTCCCAAAAAAGAAGACTCGAAGGTTCGGGATTTGGACTCCCGGATAGAAAATAAAGTGGCAAAAGATGATTCAAAGAAACCTACTAAAAAAGGCAGAGTTTCTACAAACAGAGATCGATCTCGGTCTCCATTAGCTAAAAAAAATGGAAGAAAGATGGTCAGTCAAAATTCTGTAAAAGGAAAAGCTAAAGAAAAAAATCAGGTATCTAAAAATCAAGAAGTTCACAACAAAGAAAAGGAGAAAGAGGATAAATTCCCAGCAAAAGATGTAGATTTAAGAGTGTTTACAACTATTCCTAAAAAAACTTCATTGAAGATCAATAATTCTGATGAGAAAGACAAAGACCTTCGAGATACTGAGAAAAAATCCTCAGAAAATACGACCGAAGATAGCAAAGAGAACACAGAGGAACCTCCTGTAAAGAAGAAGAAAATGGAAGAAAGCAAAAGGTCATAAAGATAAGACTAACTTTTGTGTATGAGACTAGAATTTTACAATGAATTTTTAGTTTTATCTTATAATTTCACCCTTTCTACTTAACTTGTGTTATTTTGTCGTAATAATTAAACTGACTAAAATGTACCACTGAACAAGATACTTTGGTTTTAATAAAACAGAGTTGAAGCTTTAAAAAATATACCTAGCATAGAAATACAGTTACATCTAAATTTCAAAATTTACTTACAAAACTTGTCTCTTTAAGGAAGGTAAACATTTTGTTTTAAGAACAAAATTATAATTTTTGTATTATATAAAAGAGGTTATTTAGTTCATTTTAATGTTTGGTAGTGCAAGCAAAAAAGTTATCTGCATTAGACTAGTATTCGGATTGCTTTGTTAGTGCTGAAAATAGTTTTGAAAGATGAATGCTCAAAATATCATTTTTGGTTGAAGAACAGAACTGTAAACTTGTTTTGGATTTTATTCTAAAATATGATTCTATTAAGGTTTTTATTTTAGAAAAATATTGACATATGATTATAAATTTAAATAATTTTATGAGATGTATATTCAAAACCTTTGATTGGTAATGTTACTTCATCTCTAACTTAAATCATTGTAAAGTTCATTTGTAAACTTAATACTCAAGTGGGGGTTGTCTGTTGTGAGACAGAAAGGGTTAACATGTATACTTTTGTCCTTGATTCTTAAAATTTTTGTTTTTATAAAGAAAATATGGCTCCACGTGAAATGCTAATGTTTGTGAACATATAAAGGTTATCTTATCTATAACTAAATTCCTAGATACTGATGCAGTCTTTCATTATAAGAAATGTCACAAGACCATTTATGTACCTCTGTGTATTTGTGAATTTCAAGAGTTAGTAAGAATAGACAATTTTAGTTTCCTACTGGTGCATTTCAAATTTAGGTTCTTTGGAAAGAAAGATCAGGATTACAGACAATTTCCTATGGGTCAACTCTTACCACCAAAAAGTCCTGCACAACAAGGCTGGGCTCAGTTTAAAGCATCCCATCCAGATGAGTATAAAATTCCTCTTCGTCCAGCACGGGAGAATATGGATGGTCCTTTTCAGTTGGGAACAAAGGATCAAGATCTTAGACAAGAATTTCCAGGTATATTAACCATTTTTCCATTCTGAGCACTTAATACCTTATAATCTTGTGTAACACCAACTACCAAAACAGTCTTTGAAAATATAACAACTGTTATAAGATTAAACTTGAAGCACTAGACAGAAATTAAGTTAGAACTGTTTACTTTAAGCTCCAAAGATAAATCCTGTCATATGTTTTGTATTTGTTGTATCTTATACAGTTTTAACTTTATTTTTGTCTTGTCCTTCAGTGTGTTTTTATTCTTATCTTTATTCCTGAGTTTTAATTACTTGATATAAAACAACTACCATAATTTTATTTGAATTCATTTATATTGGAGAATTTAATGTGTATGAAATTTAAATATCTTTTTAAATAGTTCCATAATGATTTTTAAATTGAAGCAACAATGGAATTGTTTTACCCATATTTTAGAGAAGGAAATAACACCATAAGACAAAATTTATGTGGCATAAATTCATCTGATTTCAGTGTTTAATTTACTTCTTATTACATTCTAGTCAAAGTTTTCAAGGCAGGTAATTCTGAGTAATTGTTTAACAGTATTTTGACATTTGTATACATATTAAAAGTTTAGAATAATAGTACTGCAATCTATTGTGCTCTTTTATTCAGGAGAAAAAGTGAATCGACCATCATTGCTTGGAAAAGGTCCAAGTATTGAAAGAGGCTCTCAAGATACAAATCTTAGGCGGTATGATCGTCTTGGGCGACCACTTCTAAGCAGGTTGCACATTAACCCATATTCCTATAGGAAGGGATTTTCAAGTAGGTGAGTGCAACTCATGAACATCTTCCTTTCCTTTAGGACTGGATGAAAATCTTGGGACTTTAGTATGTCAAAATGTTACACAAAGATTCTATCATTTGTACAGGAGCTTTATGGCTATATAAAATTGCCTATAAGTGACAAAATGGTGTTTGTAAGCTACATTAAAATTTGGTCTTTGTCCTTAAAAAGTGCCATTTCTGTTGGCTAACAGTTTGGAAGTACCTAATAAAATGTGTAATGAGATATATTGAGAAAACATTTTTTTTTTGTAATTTGTGGTGTTTTGCTTTAGCTACTAAATTATGTCAAACCAATTAATTAAGTTGAACTAATATATATAAAAACTTTTTTTTTTTAAATAATGAATACTTCTTCTGCAAAAAATTTTTAGATACAAAAGATTTTTGTTTTGGCTATAATTTAACCATTTTTAAAAATAAATGCTGCAAAAATTGTATCTGAAGTGTCATTAAATTTTATCAGTCAGTAAAAATATCTAAAAATAAAGTAAAAATGTTGTGAGCCTTTTACTGATCCAACAAATATCTAAAATAATTATGTCCATGTTGAAGACCCTGTAGATAGATGAATTGTGAAATGTTTTCTGTTTTAGATTACCAAACTTAATTTGGAAAGTTTTTCATACCTTTTCCATTGAAAATTGATTGTTTGCCTTTTTATGTAGCTTGTGTGTAGGTACATGTATTAAATGTCATTTCTGATTTATGCAAAAAGTAAAATAAATAAAGAGATTGTGTTCACATGTCACAATTTTCCCTTGTAGACATGGATATACTTCTTTACGTGATCAACAACATATTCAAGTGATGATTGAGAAGCAAAAAGAAATAATTCAAGAAATAGAAGACCAGCTAAAATCGGGACGCTTAACAGCTGAACAACACAAGGAGTTCGTTCAACAGTTGCATAAGTTATATGAAGTACAGCGCTCACATGCTGGACAGTGGCATTCATCTGGTCTAGTATGTTCTGTTTTATTTAATCGTACATAACATTTTATTCATCTTTCTGTATACTGATTATGTGTATTAGACTAGTAGTACTCATGGTTAAAATTGTTTAGACATGTTGTCAATAATAAAAACTTCTTATCAGCAAAGGGCAAGTAATTGGAATATTGGTTTCTGTAATCTTAATAAAATTGTATTTCTTTATAGTCAAAACCAGAAGACCTTCTTCAAGAACAGGATGGCTATCTATCTCGTCTCAGACTGGATAGTAGTTTTAATAAAAAACCTAACCATGTTACCACATGGCTTATAGAAGATCAGATGAACCTAGAAAATGAAGTTAGAAGCAAAGCAGGTATTTTTATTTGGCTGGCTTTGATAGTCATTTTTAGTTTTAGTCAACAGTTATTACAGTTTACCATGTAAAATGTTTTCAGTTTGCATGGAAACACAATATTCAGGCTATGTGGTTTTATTCAATGAAGAAATAAGTTGATGACATTGTAAATGTAATGTTTAGGATGTCTAAAATGCAATTATGAACACCACTGCCTTTCATAAACTTCATATTTACATGTGACTAATATATGCATATGCGTTTGTGTGTACATATATATATATAAACTACTGAAAGAACAGCTTGCTTGCAGTGATATCATATATTGACTTAGTGTCATTTCATTTCGAAACTATATGGTGTTCATTAATTTTTAACCTTGTGTCAAAACTACAACTTTTCCCAATTATATGTACCTTTTTCTGTCTATTGTACAAGTGCTGAACTTTGCAAGATATCTTAACTGTGTTTAGTGAACCATTTTAGTGAACTACAGTTGTTTAGAAGTTTGTGTTCAGAAAGAAATTTTTGAAATAATTACTGATGTAATATAATATTTTACACATAAAACTTCAAAATATTCATAATATTCCCAAATTATTTCCAAAATTTTTTTATTTGGCAAATGAGATTAATTGTCACATTCAAGCATCATGAAATTGTTTTTAACCCTATACACAATGGTGAGGATCAAAGTGTGTATACCACAATCTTTTATGGAGTGCCATTCAACATGATGTTATGTATTTCATGTCAGAGTTAAAAAGAATCTATGGTCCTAAGTATGAACCAAAAAAAAGTGTTTGAGAGGCTCTGTTTTACTGCTATTACTATTTATATGTCGACAACTGTAACATATCAGGGTACAGTTCTGAGCCATTTGATAAGTATACTATGTTTATAACAATATACATAATAGAATTGTGTATTTTCAATCTCCTTGAGGAACCTTAATCTAGGCCACTGACTTAAGACCAGATAATCTTGGCAATTACTTACCCCCATGTTTTTCAACCATTTTATAAAATATACCCCCAGTCATATCTTTGAGCCAGTGGCATACTCCTGATGCATATAATGTGTAAAAAATAACTAAAAAGGGGATTTATTAATAAAAGGTTACCTTTTGCATTTAAGGGTGAGTCTACAACATTCTAATATTGACTTTTTGCCGATGGAATATGTTGGTAACTCACCAATTTTCTGGTGTGATGTATATTTTCTTCATTATTTATTTAAAAGGTTCTTGTATACTTCCAGGTATGTGTATCATGAGTTGAGAACTACTGATCTTGACTAATTTCTCATGTTCTTGGCTTCATTACTTACTTAGCTATGGGGTAATTCATTTTACACAATGAGGCTTGATATTATGACACCCAAAGAATTTTTATAGTTTTCTTGAAAAATAAACTTCTATAAGTTATTTGTACTTTTCAAACTGAGATTTCTTCCCAGTTTAAGTAGATTTTTGTGCTATTTTGGTACTGTAGTTGAAATATTTATATATTTTACACCTTTAAGTGTAGCAAATGAGACAGAACATCCATGTTATACTGGAAATATTTGTAAATAGTTCTCTCATAACCAATCTAGTTTGGTTTTAAAGGAAGAAGATTGCATAATAGTATTTTAAATGAATTGCCTATTCTGTATTTTTGATATCAAAGTTTATCAGGTTGACTGGGTTACAACAACAACCAAAGCTATAATTGATATTTTTTTTCTATGTCAATTTTTTAGAGCATTACATTGCCTCATGTATAACACTGAAATTACATTAAAATATAATTATGCTGTGTATCTCTGGAGCTCAGCATCCTAAAATTTATTTTACTAAGTAATAATTTTGCTTAGCTTTAAAATCATTGAAAAGTAAAGTGTTACTGCAAACTAAAATATATTTCAATTATTGAGTTATGCTCTGTTAAGACATCAACTGTTTACATATACTTATTAATCTTAACAGGTGGAACAAATGATGAAAGATCATTAGTACAGAAAAAAGTCAAAGCTGAGTCCCTTCATCAAGACTTAATTTTGCCAGATAAAGGACCTATTCAATTGAATGGGGAAGTCAAACAGATTTACTATTTTGGAAACAAGGCTGTAGTTATGGTGAATCGTGGTGACCCTAGAGAGATAGCATTCACTGGCAGTCCTGTTCCAGTTTTTATAAATGATAAGGTTGGTGAATTAACTTATTAATTTGTTTGTAATTATCTTGCATGGTTCTAAATATTGTTGAACTAACAGTTTGGTATATGAAAAACCTTAATAGTTATGCTTTAGTTTTTGTATTTTATTCAAAACAGTATAGAAGTAGAAGACATACATACTTTGACAAAGAAAATATCAAAAGTAGTATAGTTTATATATATATATATGCCTGATATTCTATCAAAATTTAGTGCTTGACTATAATCACTAGAACTAACAGAGAAATTTATGGATTCTTTGAAGAGAATAGTCATGATAGACTTCCCATAAGTTCTATGTTGATTATAGTCATTTGTTTAGAAAAATTAGGAAGGAAACAGATCATTTTATAATTATCCAACCTAGATTGTATGAATTTAAGCCTGCATTATAAGTTGACTGTATTGATGAGTAAAATATGGAGGTTTTGCATGAACCAAAACTTATGTCACTATCATCAGTTCATTAATAGAGAACACCTAAAAGCTGCAAGGCTTTACACATACATTTATGTGTGGTGAATGGTGGTGGTTGTAGTAGTGGGTGAGATATTTTCAGCTGGTTCTGGACCAATATTAGTCTTTATGGGAAAGCAAATTTTATGAATGAAAAACTGACAGTTGATAAAGTTACCCAAAAAAACATGCTGGATGGAGTGTACGTATTTTGACTGCACTACCATAGAAAAGATTTGTTGATATTTGTTACATTTGTAAAACATTCTTTGAAATAGACTTTTATGAATGAAATGTAACATGATATCTTAAAAAAAAAACTAAAACATTCATCACCACTTGTGAGATCCATAAGAAAGTACAGTTTGTGTTCTTATACTGTTTTACTTCCCTGAATAAGAACAAAACTTTTCTAAAAGCTTTAAAGCATACTCCCATGTAAAAGGTCATACTACTATACAGAATATCAGTATTACTATGTGTGTGTAAGAAAAGGCACAAGCAGTGCTTCATATATAAAAAATATTACATTTTACAGATTTGCCAAATCTTATTCTTCCCTTTTAAAAGCTTTATTTTTTGTATGAATTTATTAATGGAAGTTGCAGAGTTGTTATTAATTCAAATATCTAATTATACTAAATGTTATTCACCATTGCTTCTTTTTGTTGTAATATTACTTAAAGTAGTAACATTATAACAATTATATCCTTTCATTCAGACCCTGGGTCTTGGATGCTGTTCCCGCATTGAAAATTTCACTTGTATGTTTTTAAGTTTAAAAAAATGTCTGGAATACAAATTGTTTTACTAAGGAGAATAAGAATGTAAGGGAGAAATGCAGTTTATATGCTATTTAAATGACATTTTTCATTTACAGATTTTAATTTTTTGATGTACATTCAATTGTTTTTCAAACAATTAGACCATTGTAATAAATTAGTGCATAAGGTTTGTTGGAGTGTTTATTTTTACCAGATGTTTATATTAAAGACATACCCTGAATGTCCTCACAAGTATCCAGATGGTGATGTGTGTGTGTGTGTATTTGTAAAATTAAAACTTTTGAAGTTAAGAGTTCCAAGATATCCATTTAAGTTTTATTATTTTTAGGATCCCATTACCTTACACTTCGAAAATGAAATGAAAGAATTTGAATTAGATGGCAAGAAACATACCATAAAGTTTGGGCTTCCAGCTCGGGAAATCTACATAGATGGAAAACCTTATGAAGCAAGATTTGATGGGCCTCCAATTGATGTACCTTTAGATGGGTCATTGTGTAAAATCAGGTTGGGTGGTCCACCACCAACTATAGTAGTTGGGGAAGAGCCCCAGTATCAAATTTTAGATTATCTTGAGGCAGTTGATGAGGCTAAGAAGAAACAATTAAGAAAACCACCTGATATATCTGAGAACTTTCTTGATGTCAAGCTAAATGAGGAAGCTGAGGTTGAAGTAAAGGACTCACCAATGGATGTTGATTTAAGAGGAGGAGGTCATTCTGGTGGTTTATCTCCAAAACAGCGTGGTAATGATGAACAGAAGAAATCTGGATTAGATAGTTCAAAGGAAAATGTGTCTAATGAAGAGAAAAACATATTCAATGAAGGTATTGATAGAAAAAACACATTAGATTTGTTTTCAAATCTTAAAGATGTGGATATGAGAAAAGTGTCTGGACCAGTAAAGAAAGAGTCTGTAGCAGATGATCTAGACCAAGAAAGCCCAGATGAAACAATAAATAGCAAGTCACATCATTCTTTACTTCCTCTCTCAAATAAGAACATAGGCCAAGATTTATTGCTTGACAGGACTCTAGAATGGAGGGAACATATTCCTCCTTCAGAAAGGTTTTCTCATATATTAAAAGATCGTCACAGAGACTCTCCACCAAGAATTGTCAAAGGAAGTCCATGGAATAGTCCTGCCCACATGGAAGGTTCTGTAGGTAGTCCTTTATACCATGATGCTTCAGAACAACGTCCAAGTCGTACTCTTTCCCCAAGAAGGATGGTAAGCTACATTTCTCATATCGTGTTTGGTAGATACAACTTTTGTTGAAAGAAAAACGGTCTTCTGCGTAAAATTTATGTGATAAATCAAACTGCAATAATATTCAAAATGAAGTCAAGGGTGTTTTTTGCTGGCATATTTCTGATAACTTAAGTCATGACATGTTATCAAAATATTTATATTAGTTTAAATATGCATAATATGACTCAGCACATTATTAGTAACTCAAAAATGATTGTCTAGTAACACAAAAGTGTCTTGAAATATTTTTTTTCATATAGATTCCTAGTATTTAAGTTTTCTTGTAGTAGAGCTGACTGTAGCTTGTGAATATAAGTAAAACTTTACAGTATTCAACAGTTTTCTTGTAGTCAGAGCTGACTGTAGCCTGTGAATATAAGTAGAACTTTACAGTATTCAACAGTTTTCTTGTAGTCAGAGCTGACTGTAGCCTGTGAATATAAGCAGTACTTTACAGTATTCAACAGAGTTTTCTTGTAGTCAGAGCTGACTGTAGCCTGTGAATATAAGTAGAACTTTACAGTATTCAACAGTTTTCTTGTAGTCAGAGCTGACTGTAGCCTGTGAATATAAGCAGTACTTTACAGTATTCAACAGAGTTTTCTTGTAGTCTAAAATTGTAAAATAAGTCTTCTTAATAAGTTTCTTATCACGACAACTATTAGCATGTAATGTTGAACTTCAAAATATTTGGTAGTCAAACAGCTTTTTTTGAACTTTGGGTTGAAACTTACGTAACAATGCTGTTAACATGTGAGTGTAAATCTTGAATGGTATAGATCTCACTCTGTTTTCTATATTGTTCAAAAATATAAAGTATGCTAAAAAGATTTCTGTTGACATAATACTCAATTTGTTATAGCCACGTTAAAACTAAAATCTACTTACGATACTAAAACACTATTGTGGTATTCCGTAATAATGTCATTTTGAACTTATTAATGACATTCCTTCGTATTCTCATTTTCTTTAGAAGTGGTAAATTCAGCTAATTTGCAGATCATTTATGTCTTCCTATGTATGTTATTTCCTTTCTACCTTCTTTAAGTCATGCAGCCTTGTTATCTTAAAATGTTCAGAAAGAAGTTCCTCATCTTTTCCTCCAGCTATTTTTTACTTTGTATTTGTAATAAGTTTGTGCCTCTCTAGAGATGATTTCAAAGTTATTGATTGTACTCTTCAGTCAGTCACATCATTACTTTGTTAGCATTAAAGCAATACAGTAGTTTGGCAAATGGTATATCTACTTGAAAAATAAAACAGAAATCTCCAAAAAATATTATTAAAATTTGATTCTGAAGTTTTTGAAAATTGAATGGCATTAAAGAGTCATTTGTATTTATACAGAGAAATAATGTGAGTGTAAATTTATATGTGATTTATTTCTGTGTTGATACCTAAATGGTGCATTTCTAGTTAAAGCATAGCAATCAGTGTTTAAGTTTATAGTGAAATTATTGATCTTGAAGGAACCTATGGATTGGAAGAACAATGAACAGTCTCATGGTATACCTCAAGGACAAAACCGAGTCTCCCCTCATAACTGTCCAGATATGTGGGAAGATGGTACTGAACCAAGAGCCAGATGGAAAGATGAGGACAGGTGGATTTGTGAGCCTCCTGACTGGCCAAGAGACCAATCTGGAAAGGCACTTCTTAGACCTCCTGATATGACTCCTCACCCAGGGGTAGGACGTGGGCATTTACATCCCAGGGAATTTGATAAAGAGGAATGGGGACCAGAAAGAGAACTTTCACAGTAATAACTTTTTTTAACTACATTTAATCTTGAAATAGCAAAATAATGAACAGCATCTTCTAAGCTCATAAAATGTACACATTCATCATCAGGTGTATGTATGCCTTCTAAATTTATATGTATTTTTTTAAAAATATTCCAGACTTAAGAAAAAAAAAACATTCTGGGTGGTTCAAATTGGTATAAATGTTGTCCAATGTAATAAATTATTTAAAACAAAATATAGCGATGTGAATTTTAACATATTTTGTATATTGTGAACTGTGTTGTTTGTTCGAGCATTTGTCTGTCTCACATTTGAAAAGCTGCGCATACAGGCAGAACCCAACATTCACTTTTGAAATGATGGGAGAACAAGCATGAATAATTTTCATGACAAATTTTATTTTGCAAGCAGAATATTCTACACTAAATTGTTAGGAATTGATCACACTTTCATTCACATTTCAAAATGTGACTTAACCTGAAGAATAGAAATGTAGATTTACTGCATGTTATTGTTTTCTGGCTCTTTGCATAACTGAAATGCTCAACAATTACTATTCTTGATGGGTGGTATAAGTAGCTCTGAGCTTTGGATCTTAATGAAAGAAAGATTGCAACACAATTAACCTTTTTAAAGACCATGAAATAATTTAAATTGTTAGATTAACTTAAACTTTTCCCGTCACTGGGAATGGGTACTTTTGCTTGTAGCTTTATGAAGGTTACGTTCTAGTTCCTGATATAATTTCTTTATTACTCATTTACTGCCTGAACTGTATACATTGCAATAATAATCATCTAATGATGAAATGTTCAAATTATAGTCTAATTTTTCTGCCACTTCTAAAATGTTACTATATACCCCCCCTTCCATATGAATAATGTTGTTATGAAATAGATAGTAATGGAATGTTTGTACATTGTTCTTTTGACTTTGTAGATGTGCACGGTCAGTTAGCTACTTCATTGTTATAACCTTAAATATCAGCTGTAAAATGCAGTTCTTCAACCAAAGATTTTGCATTAAGATTTTAAATTGCCTAGACAAATAATACACAGATAATTAGACATTTATGTTAATGGCTGTGAGAAAACAACATTGTAGCAGTACTTGTGCTGGTAAAACTGAAGTTTCACGAGTTACCAGCTTGTTGAATTCATAAAAAAGAAAGGCAATTTGATTATAATGTTACACTGAGTCTGAACAGAAATGATACTTGTTTTTCTGTACCTTTCAGTAGCAGACTTTTGGTTTTCATTATTTCAGTTTTATGGAGGATAATAAAGTAATACTAGACAATATAATGGTCCAGATTGCAACAGTAAACATCAACAATTTTAACCTGTGTAAAATGTGTGAGCTGCATGTTGCATTCTATAGATTATCATTTTTAATCTTTATGTAAAAAAAAGTATTATTATCTGTTTTACTTTTCAAAGCATGAATTGTAGAAGAAAATAGATTAAGTGTATAGTGTTACATAAGTACCGTGGGATGTTCACAATTTATGTTCACAGTCACATTGCTCCTGGACAGTTTTCAAGGTCTGGGCTACACAGTTTAAAATCCTGATGTTTTGGTTGAATAATATTGGTAAAACAGTGAAAGATGTGATTCTGGCAAGGACAAACCAAGTTATTCCATGATCAACTACCGGTTGTGCTCAAAACATGGGTGAATGGAATACCAACTGCTAAAAGCTGTATGAGCAGTAGGTGGCATGTGACAAATAAATGTATATGTTGTCACCTTGGACTTGGCAATGTCTTCTTAAGTGTCTGTAAAAGTCTGGGCACTTTATTATCATCCTGCTGGAGATACAACATTTTAAAAATGATACAGAACCTATCTGAAAAGTTTTTCCAACATGATAGTAGGGTATAGCTAGAATATTAAGTATCTGAAGTGTCAAGAAAATTCTTCCATTAGTGAAAATTGTGCTGTTGAGCAAAAAGACCATAACCAGGCCATTATATAGAACATCAGTGGTGTTAGGAGAAGGGACTATAAGCTCTGTACTGTGGATCGTCAGCATACATTGTGAACTCATCTCTGTGTCTATATGTGTGTTGCATGGGTTTTGATATTGTTTAACTGGTTGTAAGTTGTACTGTTGAGTAAAAAGACCATAACCAGGCCATTATATAGAACATCAGTGGTGTTAGGAGAAGGGACTATAAGCTCTGTACTGTGGATCGTTAGGATACATTGTGAACTCATCTCTGTGTCTATATGTGTGTTGCATGGGTTTTGATATTGTTTAACTGGTTGTAAATTGTACTGTTGAGTAAAAAGACCATAACCAGGCCATTATATAGAACATCAGTGGTGTTAGGAGAAGGGACTATAAGCTCTGTACTGTGGATCGTCAGCATACATTGTGAACTCATCTCTGTGTCTATATGTGTGTTGCATGGGTTTTGATATTGTGTAATTGGTTGTAAAATGTGCTGTTTCCATTCCAATTACAAGTACACATTACAAGATGCAAGTAATTTGCATTAAGACTGATCTCAACAATAATTCTAACACTTTTTATATTGATTTTAAAAAAAAATTATAGCTTATTGTGATACTTCCATTTAATACCTTTAACCTTGTGCATGTAGGCTTTATCTGTTTGACCAACTTTGTAGTGTGAATGTCATGACCTAATTTTGTTTTTTACGGAGTTACATTCAAAATTTAATTAAATAACTGTTATCAATGCATGTTAATGAACTTGACATCAGAACATAGTTTATAATTCAAATGCTCTTATTATCTAACTTTTAATCTCTTAATTTCAAAAGGAAATTAAAAAAAATCTCAATCTTTACTCTTCTAGCATGTAACAAATCTGCTCTTAGATCTCTCCCATTTAGCTTTTATAACTTCAACTTTGCAGCTTGTTTAGTGCCTAGCCACTGAGAAACACAAGTAACCCATATTGACAAGGACAGTAGTTAGTAGGAAAAGCTTGACGTGTGTTGAGTATAGTCTTTGATGCATGTTGTAGTAGAATTTTTTTTCTAAATTATTTAAAACTTAGTTGGAAAGCCAGATAAATTATAGTAGTTTCGGGGAAATTCTGTTTTAGTTCTTGATAAATCTTTTATGTTCTAAAATGCATATTTGAGAACTACATAAATTATTTTTTGTACAATCAACATGTCTTGTACGAAGTCCTATTTTATTTATATCATTACTCACTTCAGCCCTTTATTTCAAATCAAGTTTGCATCTCTTTCTCTCCTCGAGCGGGGACAAAGGAAGATTGTTCTATCTTCGAGCACCCCCAATAATTGATTATTTTCAAAATAAGTAATTTCATCAAAATAACTGCCAGTCATTCCAATCCATTCCGCCATAGTGAGAAAAAAAGTAAGGTTACTGAAGCACAGTCTCTGAGTACAAGTAGCCTCAACATACAAAATTAGTGCTAAATTTCTTGTTTTTTTATATAAATTCTTTATTATTATCTATTTTTCATAAAAGTAACTAAAATTTACAAATTAGAAACTTTTTAGGTCAGATAAAACTTAAAATGAAAAGTTAAATAAAAATTTTTTTAGAAGATCAGTCATTAGAGAAACTGCTCAAGGTATGCATGTCATGTGCTATAACCTGGTTTTTATTTACCCTAAGCTCTCTCACCATGATTTATTGCTTTTCATGTCAGAGGGTCAGAACAAAGTAAAGTAATAAAACTATAAGATTTAGAGAAAGCAAATGTGAAAAGGATATAAGCTGAAGCTGTTAGGATAAATAATTATGATTATCTGCTATAATCTGCAGTTATTATTGATTTTATTTCATATTTTTGAATATTTTATTTCACTTTACATTGGTGATTTCAATACAGTTTGTGTCAGTGTACAAAAAATAAGAGATTAAAAATAAGGTTGTACAAAAAAAAATTGATATTCATTTCGAAGGAATGTTCTAGAGGTTGTGTAAGAGAAATATGAAACTGTAAGTTAAAAGAACTATTGTTATTCTTAGCATAAAAATCACTTTCACTTGGACTGACTCAATAAAGGCTTCATAAATTCAGATAAAAGTATTAGTAAAAATATTTTATTTATAAAAACCAGATTCTGTGTACTACAAACATAATATGTACTAAAAGTTTTCCAAATTTTATGAAAATGCACTTAATACACCAGTAAAGAAAATGTTTATTCCTCTCCTCAGTCTGTAAGTTAAATGTCACTAAGTGCTTATATTTTCGTTTTTGTTTTCTGTCTTTGAAATGCATTTTTACTCTATACCTGATTTGTAAAAAAAAAGCACTTCATTATTAAATTTGAATTTTTTTTTTCTCCCCTAGGCAGCACATTGCACAAAGGCCATCCTTTAGACCTAGACGAAACAGTCCAAGTCACTTTGAAGAATATCCTGAATACCATCTTCAGCCACCACAGTGTGCTGTCAGACAAAGGTAGTGTATTTTGTTTATGAACCCATTTCATCCATTGAAAATAATAGAACAAACTTAATAAGCTATTAAGTAAGGTAGTGAGGGCTGTTATTCATGCATCTTTATCCCTTTTATTTTTCATATTTATTAACCTTATTATGGCAGCATTTAGGTGTTAAATGTTTGATCTTTGCACGTGTCCAAGGGGTATAGTCTATGAAAAAAAAGCCCTTGTAGGTTTTTTAGAATTTTTCTCTCTATCCCAAAATATAGGTTTATATTTACTCAAAACTATAGAAATGCTTATTCTTGTTTTGTTTCTCACATGTCTTCCCTTTTCTATCAGTAAAATTTTACACACCCTAGTGTAGCGAGGCTTTTGTGATAACACAGCAAGTGGGTTGGACAGTAACCAGTAAATCTTAGCCTTGAAACCAGATAAAACCAATGGCTAGAAATGATTGGATATAAAAGATTCTTGTCTAACCGTTTCAATGTAAAGTAAATAATGTGGAGTAAGAAATGATTCATGGTTTCTGAAAAAAGTGTCTAGCAGAAGATTTTATAGTGGAGAACAGAGGATTCTAATATGAAGCTTACAAAAGTGAGGAACAACCAATAAACCTGGAAATGTTTTTTGTAATGTCTTTTTATGTTATTTTTGCTTGTGATAATTTTTGTATTATGTCTGTTTGAATATTTTTCTCTGAGAAGACATCAGGTAGGATTAGAGAGAGCCATAAGCTAGGAATTCTGCAACAGCAAACTATTTGGATGACAGAAAAGATTTTATATTTGTGTATTAGTAGAGTTATTGTTACTCAAACAGCAGATATAAGTAAAAGAACTCCTTACTTATTGAACATAGAATAATTATTAAAGAGAAATTAAGCTTGACAAAAAAGTATAATTGGAAGAATATTGTCTATATCAATGTAAGCCCAGGATACAAGTACAAGTTGTGTTTCTGCCTGTCAATGCTTTTGTTGTTCATTGGTTTTTTTATGCTGGTTTTATGTGGCAACATAACCACTTCAGTAAATCAAGATAAATAACAAATATGAATAATTAATTGTTAGAGCTCACTAGGTATATAAAACAAACTCTCTGATCAATAATTAAAAAGTTTTTTTTTTCTCTTATAATGTTTTAATTGTTACTTTCATTGTGTGTAAGAGCTTGTTTTAATAAATGAGAAAATGAGTATATTGTTTCAAGAAAAGCACAGACACAACAATTATAGTTTTATTGAGAAAATTACTATTAGACACATTTATTTGATTTTTGGCACACAAATTCTAAGACAAAAGTATTTTTTTAGTTTCTTCGAAACAATGTTTTTCAACAAAATTCACAACCTGAAATATTATACAAATAAACCAAATTATGTTATTTTTTTTTCTAGTACAAATTCCATATTGTGTACCAAAATTCATGCATTATAAGGTTAAACATTTTAAGTGTAAGAACAAAACAGTGAGTGTTACCCTGCCAGTCCAGAAAGGTTTAAATAACATGAAAAGAATCATCATTGGTTTTTGTATGGAATATTAATAATTTGAACATTTATGAAGTAATGTATTGATACTATTTTGACTTGTAGTTTCTTCAATTTCTTGAATTTCGTTATTAAAGACTGTACTGAGTTACAACAGTTACAATCCAAAATACATTTTGTCCTGGTATTAGGCTTTTAAGAAGAGAAGATTTTATAACAATTTAGTCCATGTGTAAGAAGGATGAGAGTATAACTTTTCAGTCAGAAATTTATATGAAAAATATTCAAGATAATACAAATATAGGAAATTAAAGAATTTTTTAAATAAAATCCAGATACTTAAGGTTATAAGTCTAACTGAAAAATGTGCTTTATCTAGATTGCACATATTTTAAGTCTTATTGAGCATACTTATGTAGAAATATTAAAAATAACTTTTGGCCTGAAGAACCCTAGTGTTGTAAGAAAGGCCTTATCAGCACTGGATATAGCAGGCATAGTTTATTTGATATATTATTATACGTTCTTTTTTTACTTTCACTCTTAAGTTCTTAGAATTTTTTCTCCCCATCATCAAACAGGCTTCCTCCTCCTGGGGTTCATCCAAGGGAACAACATGTGAGGCCATTTCATGGTCCACCAGAAGCTCGTCCAAGATTTCCTCACTTTGCTCGAGATCCAAGAGGTCCTTATCCAAGAGGACCTTTCATTCCAAATTTCAGGTTAAGGGGTCCGGCAGGCCCACGCTTTTCTGGTATACATCGTGGTCCTCCTCCTCCAAGAGAACGGGGATCAGGCATGTTAAATCCAGTACAGCCTACTGGTCCTCGGGTTCAGAAAGCTTTACTGCCTGCTCCAGTCTCAGCTGGTCCTCCCTCAAGTGTAACTACCCCCTCACAGAGAGAGTCTCTTCCAGTAACAGGTATAAAACATTGTGGCAGATTGATTTACATTAACCCATTGACTGCTGCTACTCTAAACGTGTGCAGAATTTTTGTAAGCCATACACTGTCTACGACACACTCGCATTCAACTACTGGAGGCGGACCATTTCCTATACGGTGAATCGGCAGTCAACGGGTTAAAAGAGTCTTTGTCCAATTGTTCATGTTTATGTCAAAGATGGTTATTTATCATCTGCACATACTTATGTTATAATAGACTTAACATTTTTATCGTTAATCAGTAAATCTCAAGGAAAAATGAAATGATTCTTGAGTATCTGAGTTTTCACAGTTTTTATTTCTTCACGTAATTCTATTTCTGATAACCATAAACCTGCACTTGGAGAAAATTGCATGTATGTTTCTTCAAATATTTCACTGATTGCATTTATTGGTAATACCCCTATCACTCAGCTGTAGGTCGCATGGACCGACATTGCAAACAGCTATACTATTCCCTGTTACATCTGGAACTCTTCTGAAGAATTGCCAATAAGTGAAATATGAAGTATCTGAAGAAATGTATCAGTTTCAAAGTATTACTATGATATTTTACTCTTGTAAAACTTAAAGAGGAGTTGCCAATTTTTATGACAATTTCTTTTATAGATTCATAAATTTATGTAGTTTTGATAAGGAATGTTTTATGCATCATAATATCAGTTTGTTTTGTAAAGTGTTTGATGTTATTGAAATAGAAAAAAGTATAGCTATGTTTTTGGCTAGTAACCTTGTAGTTATTTGCCTTTATTGGTTTGATGAGTTTGTAGTCCATCTACATTACTAGCTGTCAATATAGTTGTTATAATCAATAAACAATGTAATGACAAAATGTAATTTTGCTTTAACTTTGAAAACCTTTAAAACAGCATTTAAATACACTTATGTATGTATCTTATTTATATATAGCCTCTCAACCAATGACTAGTCAAGCTCCCATGTTTGTAGAAACACCAACTGTTCCAGCACCCCTAGATATTGATGTTAATACCTTGTTTACCAAACTGGTACTTGCTGGAATAATTGCTGAAGTCTCTCAACCAACTGCCCAGGCCACAAGTAAAGAGGAACCTCCATCAGTTGAAAATAAAGAAGAAGAGGACAAGAAAGAAAATAAGATCAACCAAGAGGAAGAGAAAATTCCTCCCATTGAATTGAAAGCAGATTCCTTGAAAATGTAAATATACATTCAGACTGACAATACTAATCATTACTTTATCAACTGTGCTTTATCCGTTATCTTCATAAAGTTATAATCCAGAAATAGCAACTTGCTATATTGAAATAGTTTACTATATATCTATATATATATATATATATAAGTATATAAGTATTTAGACTAATAGTTTGCTAAAAATAAAATTCTTAAACCTTCATTATTTATGTATTAGGTCATCAAGAAATTAATGTCGTATTTTGGAACACTTTCATTAACCACCCTCCCAAAAAATGTACATCACGTATGATAGGTAAATGAACTGCCTAAACGACACATTAGTGTAGCCTATATAATGTGTAAAGTTTAGTATACTCTAATCCCTTATAGTGATGGCACATGACGAGACACACATTCATCATGTAATGCTGTTTTAATACAACAAGGGAAACAATGCCTCTGTAGCCACAAAGAGTATCAAAGAAGTTTATGGAAATGTTTTGAATGTTTGTAAGTGTCAACGATGGTTCATCAAATTTCATTCAGGTGACTTTAGCCTTTAAAACTGTGATGGCAGGAGCTGTCGTGTTGGAATTGATATTGATGCTCTGAAGATGCTTGTTGAGCTAACCCAAGGCAACACACTTGAGAAATGGTCCTGAAATTGCATGCCTCTCATAAAACAATACGTAAACATCTAAGGAATATGGAAAACTTCATGAGGAAGGTATTTGGGTGCCTCATGAACTCTCCGATGATAATGGTTTCCAACGTGTGAACGTTGCTTCGTATCTTCTGGCACATAATGCTTGTGAACCATTTTTGGACAGAATTGTCACAGGTGATGAAAAATAGATTCTCTATGAAAATATTAAACACCAAAAAAATTACTCAGTCCTAGACAAAAACCACTTCCGACCCCAAAACCTGGACTTCATCTGCAGAAAGTGATGCTTTGCATTTGGTGGGACATCAAAGGATTAATTCATTTCAAACTCCTCAATCCATGGCAAACTGTCAATGCAGAGATCTATAGTCAGCAACTGGAATGTTTAAATCAAGCCCTTCATCAGAAATTCTCTTCACTCTTCAATCAGAAAAGTGTTGTTCTTCTTCACGACAATACCCATCCACATGTGGCATGCTTGAAGCAATACAAGATTATGGAGTTAGGTTAGGAAGTTCTCCCCCACCCACCATATTCTCCAGATATGGCAACATTAGTGTACCTTCTTTTTCGTTTGCTGCAACAACATCTTAATGGCAAAACGTATACAAATGTGGAAGGTCTTAAAGAGGACATCAACATGTTTTTTGCTTCAAAGCCAAGTGTAAGATGGAAAAGCATCATTGATAACAATGGAGACTATTTCATTTAATAGATGTTTTATTTGGTATATATAAGTTGTTTGGGTTTTTTCGTCTATAAAAATCAACATTAATTTCTTAACAACCTAATAGATAAAGTGAAAAGTAAAGTACTCATACAAATAGTGCATTTTTAAAATTGTGAGGTCAGGCTAAGCAATCTTTTACAGTGAAGATTTATAATTATTAGTAAAAACCTTAAAAACTAATACTTAATTCATTATTGCAACTTAGACTTAAAAAACAACTCTCAAGCTCAAATTGCAGAATTGTTTCATTAATTCCCTATTTGTATTGGTAAAGAGATTTCATATCTTTTTTATAGTTTTGCTATTTTTTTTATGACTGTACTTTTCGATCTTTTATTACAGGTGAAGCTTGATCTATTATTGTACTGATATTCTAGATACAGACAAATTCTGTGATCATTTTTATTTATGAAAAGTAGTAATAAATAAGTAACAACACTTTACTGTGAAACATTAGTTTTCTTATATGTACTTTGAAATATAGTAAGATGTTTTAAAATTGTGGTTTTGTAAGATAGTGAATCCACAAATTAAATTTTTTCTCTCATTGGTAAAGCAGTTTCTCTGCTGTATGAAGGATATTGATAAATAATATTGGGATACTTAGAAATCATGAAGGTTAAAAAATAGATAAATCACAAAAGTATTACAAAAAAAATGCAAGTGCTTTTGAAAGCCACACCTTCTATCTTTGGGGTAAATTGGGAATGAGTAGGAAATGTAAAGTGAAAGTTATTGAGGTTTGTTTCATGGGAATTTATAGCAGCTTTATAATTACTTGATGGAAATGTTTAGGTCCACTTTGATTGGGAATATTACTAGTATGATTGATTTCCAATGTATACAAAGAAAAACAGACATAGGTGGAAAAGGGTTTGGAAAACAATAATTAATTGGGGGACTAGAGAAATGATCTTGAGAGAGATTTTCAAAAGTTATTTTATTAATATGGAAACTAAAATGAGTTGTAATTATGGTAAGATTAAAGATTAAGATTTGGAAAGACAAAGTAACCATCTTGATGTGTGCTTGTTATTTGCTTAAGGGTTAAATGATTTCCTAAATACATTAGTGAAGATCCAATTGATATGCTTTCTTGTTATTCTAGTCATTACCCAGGTGTGATTAGCAGTTTACATAAAGGAACACAATGTGCTTCATGTGGTTTGCGGTTTACCGAGGATCAGCATGATAAATATAGTAGACATCTTGATTGGCACTTCCGAGTTAATAGAAGAGAGAAGGATGGAGTGAAGAAAGCATTTTCTAGGAAGTGGTTTTATGACGTAGAGGTAAGTATATTATAAATATGTAATTAATTAATTTTAGTAGTAAGTTTAAAAACTACTTGTCCTCAACTAAAATTAAAAGTGGCAGAATATAATAGTTCTAAAGGTTACATGAGTATTTATCATTTGATAAGTTAATTTTCTGAGGCTTTCTTTGCTTTCAACTGCAACTAAATATATCAAACCCTGAAAGATCCAGTGATAATATGTTTCAAAATAGTATAATTCAAGTTCAATCAAATTATTTCCATAGCTAAAACCTTTTGAATACACACACACATGCATGCACACACACAAAACAATATACATGACTTTTCAGAAATGTATTTTAAAATATTTATAAGAAAATTGTTTTCAAAATCTATGCATAGATCTATTATCTTCATCATTGTTATTTGTGGTGATAATGTTAGCTGTAAAAATTAGTGGTATAATTTGATGTTTCTTACTGACAAAATTTAGGTTGTAGTTATTGGTGCAACTGATGTTTTACCTTTTTTTAACCAATAGATCCTTCTTACTGCAGAACTGTTGTACTCACTGTGGACTTGAAGAAAGTTATTGTATCTGATGCACTTTTAAAGATTAATTGTTGAAAATTACTCAATGTAAAATATCTGATATAATAATATTTTGTTTATTTTGTTTTAAGGATTGGATCCAGTTTGAGGAAATTGCTGATTTGGAAGAAGGAGGTAAGATGATCAGTATCATGATTATTTCCATAAAGCTAAAGTTTTTCAATAATTATAAAATTAGTTTATACAAATGTTTATTTTATCTATGAAGAAACTCGGCTATTATCATTATAAAAGAGGAAGGCATCACATTTTGTTACATATATTAGTCTCTGAAATCCTTCTTTTACCCCCACCAAACAAAAGCATATTAAAACTAATGGACTTTTTAAATCCATCAGTTATCTGCTAACTTTGTATGATTTTTATTCAAGACTAGATAAGTTATAGCAAAACTTATCTTTTAAGTATGGTATGTAAGAATTGCTTGTCTTCTGCAGAAAAAGATGTTTGCACTATTTTGGTTCAGTTTGGCTATTTTTTATTTAAAAACATTCCTATTTGCATAAATATTCCCATAATTTTGGCAAAGCGTGTGTGTTTTTAAATCAGTGCAAAAATGACTGTATTTAATATTTATAGTGGCCTTATTGTTATTGCTTCCTATATGAAACGTTACTCTTGAAAGTGTCACCATGACAGATTAAGATTTCAGAAATATAATAGTTGTAACTTTTTTTATTGCACACAACATAATTGTGTTGAATGCTGAAATAGAACCATAAATAGTGTTAAGTTGAAATACTTTATCTCCATAAAATGTATACAGTATTGTTGCATTAGAAAACAAAGTTAATTTTATGTTATTTTGTAGTTAATGCCTTGCTTGTTTATAAAGTTTGAATGCTTCTCTATGAATATTTACTGTGGTCTATTTTTTTCCCACTTTTGGTCTTTGCATTGTTAGTATATGACTTGGAATATTTTTTAGGATTAAAATGCAAGATTCTGACAATTTCTAATCCTTTTATTTTCTATTTCAGCACGTAGCTTTTTTGAGCAGCAAACTGATGAAGAAATTTACCAAACTAATGAGTTAAGTGAACTCCCAAGTGTTATAGCTTCAGCAAATGAAGCCGAAAATGTAAGTGAGATGTAGTTAAAATCTGCCTATAGAAGTATTTTAAAAATAATTTTTAGATGTGCTTTTTTGTATAAGCCATTTTTTAACATATTAGTACATAAGAAAATCTTTTCTAATCACAAGGGCTAAATGCTTCAAAGTTTGGGTTTTTAACTTTATTTTAGAAAAAATATGTATATTCATGTTTTTTTTAAAATGAAGATTGATTGTGGGAAAATAAAATGTTTTATCTGAAATATGAAAAGTTTGTTGAAGAAAATAATTAGAGTTCTCTTGTGCTCAAGACTTTATATTTTAACATTTAACATTATTTATTTTCAATTTCAGAGCTGCTTTGTTTGTAATGAAGCATTTCAGTTGTTCTGGGTAGAAGAAGACGAGGAGTGGCATCTCAGGGATGCTATACGTGTTGACGAGAAGGTAAACTTGTTTCATATTTTAAAATTTATTTTAGGATTCAAACTCAAATTATTATTATTATAATTTAGTGTTTCCAAAGTTACTAACTCACAGCCACATTTATAGATAAACAGTTTTCTCAGTGCCGTATTTATTTTTAGATGCACAAAAAGACACCTATGTGTTTTATTATTTCATTAGTTACGTGAAACTGGTAAACTTTGAGAAGGTTGAAGAGGAATACCTCTTATTTCATGGTAATAGAAAATGGCAGTAAAAATTAACAAAAGTGTGAAACAGGTATGTTTAGATTTTTAATAAATTAATGTTGAGAACAAAAGAAAACTGATGTAAATTTCCATGGTTTTAGGTATACCATCCACTTTGTTATGAAGACTTCAAAAAGGTAATTGACTTTTCTCTTAAAAATGAACTTGGAAAGTTTTACTGTGTAACTAACATTTGTACTCACGAAACTTATACTCTTGACCAAAGCAAGTAGTAACCAAAAAGTAAATAAAATTTTTGATTACATTCTCAGTTAAGTACAATAGAGTCGAAAGGTTAAAACATTTAAGCTGTCATAAGAGTATGAGAGATATGTAGAATAAACTTTAATGATAACAGAGAATAGTGAAAATTAGACTTTTATTTTCATGACAGTTTATAAAAATATTATTGTATTATCTCTTAATTGTTTACGTGATGAGTATTTGAAGGATGAAAGTCACATTTAACTTTATTAGGGATGCAAGTGTAGAAGCTATCATATTTGCTCTTCTGTGGTTAAATGTCACAAAGAAAATATTTTAGACCCTTTCATTATTCATTATCCTAATTTCAGTAACCATTGTATTATTCAGATTAACTGTTTTGAAAATATTGCATATCATTGTCCTCTAAGTACTGTTAATACTATTGTTATGTAATGTTACAGCTAGGTCAGAATGATGTGGGTTATGCCTAGATGCCCCAGAGTCTTTATGCAAATGCCATTTTTCTGTTTTTGTGTATTAAGTGACATTGATCATAAAATTGTGTATCCACAAATAAATATTCTAGTAGTTTCGCAAAGTTTTTTCTTTGTGAGTAACTGTAAAATACAGGTTCATTGCCTTATAAGCCCAGATGCTTCACTCATATAATGTTAATGTACAGTAAAATGTAAAAAAAAAAGTTGTTTTGTTTAGTGTGATTATTATGTATATATTCAACAATTAACAAGTGATGACATAGTTTTTGGCTAATTTGGGTTGTTTGTTTCATTGCTTACTGGTATTTTCAAAGACATCTGAAGTTCCTGAAACACCAACTGAAAGTCAAGCACCCTGCCTATTAAAAAGTGAGGATTCTTCTGAAACAGAAGTGATTGTTAAAACAGAACCTGTAACTGTTGAAGAAGAGGAGCCAAAGATTACAGAAGATGTGAAAGTAAAGGAAGAACCTATAGACACAGAAGAGATAAATGCAGTCACAGAAGAAGAAGGTAATAAAGTAGTAAGTGATTCAAAGCCTAAGGAAGAAACAATTCCAGAAGAGGATGAAAAACCAAAAGAAGTGCTAGATCCAAATGATCCAGAAGCTAAGCTTGAGAGTATTATTGCTAGGGTGGAACAAGAACAAACAAGAGATATCCAGATGAAAGTTGAAGAAACAATTGTAGAAAGTGAGCAACCCAAACCTGAATCAAAAATGGTTGTGCTGCAATCAGGAAGCATTGTGGTGAAAGTGAAGGCAGAAAGTATAGCTCAACCATCTCCACCTCCAGTAAACAATGAAGCTACCGCAACAAAGTCGGAATCAGAAGAGCCTCAGTCGGATGACGAATTTCATCCACCACCACCCGATCCACGATTTACAGTCTTACCTCCAGTTCTTAGAGGCACCGAACTTTCGGGACTCTGTAGTATTATGTAGGAAGCCTTTATGCATATTATGAATGCTTCTTATGCAAGCAGATTCCTGAATGTCATCTGATCCATATACACCCCTACCCCCAAGTAATACATAACGTATAGGTTGTAATTCTTATCAGCTTGTACATCCAATTGAGACACTGAAATTGTATTTCTTACTTCATTGTGATATACTTTTATGAAAGATTGTAAGTATTGAATGAAATTATCGAAGCATTTGTAAAATAAAGCACTTACACGACAGCGTATAGAAAAATTGAGAAAGTATATTCAAAGAATTAAGAGTTTGTAACATAACATTTTGTAGGTATACAAAAGTGACTGTGTGCTCAAGAACACGAAGTATGTTTTACATGAGTTCTTGTAATTCCTCTTGTATTAGCTGTTAAAATTCAGCACGCATGATCAGATCAAGGTGTGGGTAGCATGTATTTAATTTACTTTCTAAGAACACACCATGTATTCTAAGTTGTTGCTAGGTTGTTCACGTGAAATGGGGTATGTAAGATCTGTAAATTGTTGTACAAAATGTTTTATGCTGTTGTAAAAGTTTACAAATAAAAAATTTATTTTTGTTTTCTCATGGTCTTGATTTATTTTTTCTTCTAAACTTCTTTGTCTGTAAACAGTTTTTTTATTCGGTGTTAAAAACTAGTGTTTTTTTTTCATACGGTCACTCGGAAATTACTGATGTTGTAGGTCAAAATAATTTTGCAGTAGAATGTATTGTGGAATCGTAATGAATAAAACGTACCCTAGTTCATAATCTTTCTGGTGTTTGTGTGAGTGTAAACACTTGAACTACAATAAGTGTTTGTATATTAGAAGAAAACTACCTAATAAAAGCTGTTTATCTCAAGTATGTGTCGATTCTTTTTTTTTTTTTTATAGATATTCGTAATGAATATACAATCGAAATATTACAAACCTAAATACTAAGTATACGTCACGTAACACTTCCAAAGTGGATATCGTTTCATCAAAATTCCCAATAGTTATTTCATAATATGTAATCAAAATTTTACTTATCTTCAATTTTACTGTGTTTTTTGTCTTCAGTTATATTGTAAACAAAGAAGAGCTTTCAAAATAAGATTATTCAAAAATTCCCAACATTTAAAAGGCCATGACGTTTTCTTATAAAACGATTTCCACATTTTCGATTGTTTTTACTCTAAATTAGAGAAAGATCGATTTTTGTTTGGTTTTTCACGGGACATAATATTTTTCTTTAATGTTATAATGTCTCAGTTTCGAGTATTTCGAAGAAATATGCACAATGCGATACTTTTCTATTATTTTTGCGTCAAAAAAGCAATTTTTCCATTTTTTTAAAAAAAATTCATATTTTTACCGAAAAGCCAAGGCTATAGCCCATGCTTTTTACCAAATCTAAAAAAAAATTGTTTTTCTCATATTTCAACACAAAGATGCCCTTGATGTAACACTTCCAAAATGGATATCGTTTCATCAAAATTCCCAATAGTTATTTCATAATATGTAATCAAAATTTCACTTCCATTTTACGGTTTTTTTTTGTATTCAGTTATATTCTAAACAAAGAACATCTTTAAAAATAAGATTATTCAAACAGAATCCCAACATTTAGAACGCAATGACGTTTTCATATAAAATGATTTCCACAGTTTCGACTGTTTTTACTCCAGATTAGAGAAAGTTCGATTTGTTGTTGTTGTTTTTACGGGACATAATATCTTTCATTTTCGTTATAATGTCTCAATTTTGAGTATTTCGACGAAATAAGCAATATACGATACTTTTCTATTATTTTTGCTTCAAAAAACACTTTTTTTCATTTTTAAAAAAAAATTCACATTTCTCACCGCAAAGTCAATGCTATAGCACAGGTTTTTTACCAAATTGTGAAAAAAAATTGTTTTTCCTTATATTTCAACACAAAGATGTCCTTGATGTAAGACTTCCAAAATGGATATCGTTTCATCAAAATTCCCAATAGTTATTTCATAATATGTAATCAAAATTTCGCTTATCTTCGATTTACTGTTTTTTTTTGTCTTCAATTATATTGCAAACGAAGAAGAGCTTTAAAAATGAGATTATTCAAACAGAATCCCAACATTTAGAAGGCCATGACGTCTTCTTATAAAATGATTTCCACATTTTCGATTGTTTTTACTCTAGATTAGAGAAAGTTTGATTTGTTTTTGCTTTTCACGGGATATAATATTTTTCGTTAAGGTTATAATGTCTCAGTTTCAGTATTTCGACATAAAAAGCGCAATCCAATACATTTTCTATTATTTTTGCGTGAAAAAAGCAATTTTTTTCATTCTTCAAAAAAATTCATATTTTCACTGAGAAGCCAAGACTATAGCCAATGTTTTTTACCCAATTGTGAAAAAATTGTTTTCCTCATATTTCAACACAAAGATGCCCTTGATGTAACACTTCCAAAATGAATATTGTTTCATCAAAATTCACAATAGTTATTCCATAATATGTAATCAAAATTTCGCTTATCTTCGATTTATCTATTTTTTTTGTCGTCAGTTATATTGTAAACAAAGAAGAGTTTTAAAAATAAGATTATTCAAATAAAATTATATTATTTAAAATGCCATGACGTCTTCCTATAAAATGATTTCCACATTTACGATTGTTTTTACTCTAGATTAGCGAAAATTCGATTTTTTATTTTGCTTTTCACGGGACATAATATTTTTCTTTAATGTTATAATGTCTCAATTTTGATTAATCCGACGAAATAAGCACAATCCAATATGTCTCTATTACTTTTGCATCAAAAAAGCACTTTTTTCCATTTTTCAAAAAAATTCGTATTTTCACCAAAAAGCCAAGGCTTCTTACCAAATTTTGAAAACAATTGTTTTACCTCATATTTCAACACAAAGATGCCCTTGATGTAACACTTCCAAAATGAATACCGTTTCATCAAAATTCACAATAGTTATTTCATAATATGTAATTAAAATTTCGCTATCTTCGATTTTTCTGTTTTTTTTTGTCGTCAGTTATAGTGTAAACAAACAAGAGCTTCAAAATAAGATTATTCAAACAAAACCCCATCACTTAAAAGCACAAGAAGTCTTCTTGTAAAATATTTCCACATTTACGATTGTTTTTACTCTAGATTAGCGAAAATTCGATTTTTTTATTTTGCTTTTCACGGGACATAATATTTTTCTTTAATGATATAATGTCTCAATTTTGATTAATCCGACGAAATAAGCACAATCCGATATGTCTCTATTACTTTTGCATCAAAAAAGCACTTTTTTTCCATTTTTCAAAAAAATTCATATTTTCACCAAAAACTAAAGGCTATAGCCCATGTTTTTTCCCAAATTTTGAAAAAAAATGTTTTTCTTCATATTTCAATACAAAGATGCCCTTGATGTAAGACTTTCAAAATAGAGATCC
>NW_013665837.1:513404-517385 GCF_000517525.1 Limulus polyphemus | reverse complement strand
AAAAAAATTGTTTTTCTTCATATTTCAATACAAAGATGCCCTTGATGTAACACTTCTAAAATGGATATCGTTTCATAAAAATTCACAATAGTTATTTCATAATATGTAATCAAAATTTCGCTTATCTTTGATTTTACTGTTTTATTTTCGTCAGTTATATTGTAAACAAAGAAGATCTTTAAAAATAAGATTATTGAAATAAAACCCCATCATTTTAAAGCCCATGACGTCTTCTTGTAATGATTTCCACATTTTCGATTGTTTTTACTCAAGACGAGCGAAAATTCGATTTTTTTTTTTGCTTTTCACGAGACATAATATTTTTCGTTAATACTATAATGTCTCAATATTGAGTATTCGGACGAAATAAGCATTTTCCGATCTTTTCTATCACTTTTTCATCAAAAAAGCACTTTTTTCTATTTTTCAAAATAGCGTATACTATGGTGGTTTTCAGAAACTTTAATTTCGTGTATTGGAGAGAAAAATTTTTGCTTGATGTAAGCGTTTCAAAATGGAACTCGTTTGATCAAAATTCACAATATATAAACCTTAAAAATTCCATCTATCTACGATTTTGCTATACCCCTCGAGAAAGAAAAATTATTAGAAGGGCTTCAAAACGAGGAATTTTTATTCAGAATTCCGAAATCAAGAAAGTTACTTCGGCTATTTTCCATATTTAGTCTTTTTTTAACCGTGTTTTTATCCTAGATAAAAGAAATGCGCTTTTTTGCTTTAAAAAACGATATAATAATCATCATTATAGTCGTGATGTTTTAGTCTCTAGTGTTTATTACAAATAAAAGTATTCGGCGATATTACATCTAATTTTTTTTATAGTTACGCCCTTATTTGGCGTGTTTGGTATTTTTCAAAAATGTCACAAAAGTTTGATTTTCATATGGATTAGAAAGATATACTTCATATAGGTTTCTCAAAATGAAACTCGTTTCACCAAAATTCCAAATATTTAAACCTTCATTTGTTGTGAAATTTCCGGCTATTTTCGATTTTACTATACTCCTCAAGAAAATAAAATTAGTATAAGGACTTCAAAACAAGGATTTTTTTATTAAAAATTCCGAATTACAAAAAAGGTATTTCGTCAATTTTCCATATTTATTCTATCTTTAACTTTATTTTTAATTTGGATAAAAGAAATGCGCTTTTTTCTTTTTACCTTTCGATGTGATATAACAATTTTCATTATACTGGTAAGTCTTTATTATTGAGTTTTTCTGATATAGTTAATCGACGATTTCACACTTAATTTACTTTTAAGTTGCGCACATTTTGGCTTCTTTCAAGAAAATTATTTTTTTATCAAAAATTCCGAGACTATACTATTGAGTGTTTTCAAAAGTTTCGCAAAAAAATTATATTTTCATGTTATTGAAATTGAAAGATGCACTTGATATAGGTTTCTTTAAATGAAACTCCTTTCACCAAACTTCTCAACATTTAAGCCTCCATCTGTTGTTAAAATTCCAGCTATCTTCGATTTTACTATACTCCTCAAGCAAAAAAAAATGATAATAATACATGATCTTCCTAACGAGGAATTTTCACTCAAAATTTCCAAATCTCGAAAGTTATTACTGCTTTTTTTTCAAATTTAGTCCATCTTTTACTTTCTTTTTATTCTGATTAGAGGAAATATCATTTTTTTTAGCCTCATAGCGATGCAATATTTTTCATTAAAGCGGAAACTTCTCATTATTGAGTTTTTAAGAAAAAATAGTAATCGGAGATTTCACACGTAATTTTGCTTTAAATTGCTCTCTTTTTATTATTGGATTGACTGTCACATTATAATGATCCCAAGGGTGAAAGGTCGAGCATGTTCGGTGACGGAGAGTCAAACCTGTGACCCTCATGCTGTGTGTCGAGCGCCTTATTTTGTCAGAACATACTCCACATGTAACATTTCATACATACCTCTATGATGCTAAAGTGTTAGCCTGGTGTGTTTTCAGAGTTGACTTTGTTATTGGAACACATTTTTGAAGAATCATCTGCGCATAAAGTGCAAAAATGCACAGTCACTGCTGCATGGTACCATGCAATGTTCACAGCCAATGGGACTGCCATGCTGTAGCCTCTCCACATATACTTGTGACCATGTGAAACACATCTTGCAAATGCACTTTCAGAGCAGAACGAGCTCACTTCACTTTCCTTGTAAATGACCACCTCGTTTACCAGATCTAAAGCTATATAATTTCTGGATGTGGAAGGTAAATGAAGTCACATTTGTACCGTGGGAACCTCATATAGTTCCATGCTTCAAGAATGCAATTATCCTGAAAGTGGCCAGCATACCAGATAAGATGTTATACATTGTTGTTATAATGTCTCTAGTCACACAGTATATTTTGTATGCTGGAAGACCACATTTTGAACAGTCTGTACTGATTGGACATTAGGCCATAGTGGCGCCCCTGGCGGGAAGCTGTAAAAACTGTGGCATGTACATCTGCATGATACCTTTCAATTCCCCTGTGCAATAGCACCTTCATATTTCATGCTGTTTGTGAAATATGATGCATTGAACAGCTAAACCCTGTGCATCAATGATATAGATGAAGAAATGATCAATAGGTTGCTTATATTTACTGGTGATATTAAGGTATTGAGTGTTGCCAACTATGAAGAGGATGCTGCTGCTTTACAAAAGGATTTAGATCATTTAGTGAGTTGAGCAAATAGATGGCAGATGGATTTTAATTAAAATAAATATAAAGTAATGCATGTGAGTCATCAAAATTTAAATTATAAGTATAATTTGATACGAAGAACCTTGATGATGATATTAAAGTAAAGGTTTTTGGGGTTCTGATTGATCAGTCTCTTAAGCCAACCAAGGACTGTGCTGTATTAGGAGGAAGATAAATAGAATTTTAAGTGGTATACAGAAATAGTGAATACAAGTCTAAAGAGGGTATAATTTCATTGTATTGGTCACTAGTTTGTCCTCATTTGGAATATTGTATTCATTGTTGGGATGCTTACCTTAACTTGTTGTAAAGGATTCAGAAGAGAACTACTAGGATGTTACCTGGGATGGAAAGGTTGTCATACAAGGAGAGTTTATAATCTCTGAAATCTGAAAGGGGATTTGATTGAGGTGTTTAACATTGTTAAGGAGTTGATAGTGTTGATGTATCAATCATCTTTGCCCCCCAGTGGCACAGTGGTATGTCTGCGGACTTATACCGCTCGAATAACTCATTGCATGGATTTGTGTTTTACTACAAACAATCATATTTTTTCCATATTTAATGTTGAGAATAGCAAGGCTATGCACACAAATATGAATTTTGGTAGAAAAGTAGTCTAAGTGTGTTGGCCTTTGGAATGAGTTGCTTTCATGTGTGTTAAATGCAGGTTTGTTTGTTCGTTTTGAATTTTGCGCAAAGCTACACAAGGCCTATCTGCGCTAGCCGTCCCTAATTTAGCAGTGAAAAACGAGAGGGGAGACAGCTAGTCATCACCACCCACCGCCAACTCTTGGGCTATTTTTTTACCAACGGATAGTGGGATTGACCGTCACATAATAACGCCCCCACGGCTGAAAGGGCGAACATATTTGGTGGAATGGGAATTCGAACCCGCACCCTGCAGATTGCGAGTCGAGCTTCCTGACCACCTGTTCATGCCGGGCCATTGAATGTAGTAAATTTAAGGATGTTTATGGGAAGGCTTGATAAATATTTAAATGGTAAGAGTTTGTGAGATAGCAAATTATACTTTTTATGAATATTATGTTTATCGTTCATTTATTATTTCCTTCTATCATTTAGTTACCTATGAATTTTTAGTTGCATTAAAACGCTAATTCACCTTCAAGCTAATCATTTTTATTTTAAGTAAATATGTGTGTGTATGATGAAAGTGACATCAGCTTCCCTAGCGGTTGCGTACACATACCATTAACGTAGCAGAAAATTATGTAAATATGTGATCACAGGAGGTGTA
>NW_013665837.1:496373-512870 GCF_000517525.1 Limulus polyphemus | reverse complement strand
AAAGTTGTTACTATCGCAGCGCGCTCGAGTTTTGAGTCCTATTTTATGTTTATTACACTTTATATGTGATTCTTTGTGCTAACTTTTTTATCAAGATTGATCACATGAGGTTATACTCTCGTAACTTACTCAGTGAATAAATACCCTGCCAGAAGCCTCATTAAGAGAGAAAGTCACGAGATAGTTATTGAATTATTGTTGTTTGTCACTCGATATTGTTATTAATATTAAAAAAAATTGAAATATTGTGTTCATTGTATTTTATTTTTCGAATTAGGTATTTTCTTTGTCTTTTTTATGACTCCATAATTCATTGATTATTAATACTGATATTTATGTCTTATTTTTTATTATCATTACTATCAAGTCCTGTCTAGGCACTTGTGTAATAACTGATTTTTAGTAAGCGCGAAAGCTTATTCCAAGTGTTGTTAATGTTGAATACATTGTTTGGTTGTTGTTTTTGTTGTTGAACCATGGTTGTATCTGCATCTTCATTTTAGACCATCACATTGGCGCTCGAACAAGGACCTTTTTCATAAAGGTTGAATTGTGACTTTGAATTTTTTATTTGTTTCTCAATTAATTCGTCATAATTTAAGTTTAGTTAAACATAAGTTAACTAGTGTTTGAAAATAACTGTTAGTATGGAAGTTTGTCAGTCTGATATAGCAAGTTACAAGCAGTCTTGATAAGGTATCATAATGTCTGCTTCTATTATCTCGCTAGGTTCTATTACTTTAGTGTCTTGCATAAATCCAGCTCTCAGCTTTTGAACAAATTTAGTGGTTTGATGGCATGACAACACAATTTTAACGTCCTTTCTCGTTACAAGCGGTTATTTTTTTTAGTTCATTTTAGTGGATGGGACAGCGTAGAAGGACCAATGTGTTCACTGGTGTACTGGAATTTTATGTTTATAAGTGAACTGTTAAATTTGCCAAAGAATTGGATATATTTTATATTCAGAAAAAATAAAATAAAGAAATCTTGTTTACAAAAAATGAGTGCGAGTTAAGAATTTTGCCCATCTAATAGAGTAATGCTTAACAAATTTTATTGTATATTTAATATACCGTGAGGAATAAACATTCTAACATAATTTATTTTGAATACCTGCCTTAAGAAGTGGAATACTTTCAATTTTGAAATTGAAAATGTTTGTTTATTAAAAATTTTGAAATTGAATGTTTAATTATGTTTATATTATATGGTACGAAGGTGGCACTATCGAAAATGGCGCTTCCAAAGGAAAAGAAACACCAAGAAGTTTGTACGTTAGGTTTTACGATAGAACTTTTAGAATTTGTTGGTGTAGCAAATGTAGTAATTATATGTAAACAGAAATATCCTATTATTCGAAGACTTCAAGTTTCGGTTAAGGAGGATGGTGTTATTGTAGAGGGACTTGACGAAAGTCAAAAATCCCTGTGTATAGTGTGTTTCGAGTTGGACTGGAATAAAGAGGGCATTTATGTATTTTGCCCACCCTCGTGCTCGGGTCTTTCAGGTCAGTTCTACCAAATATTGTTCGAAGAGGAAGTGTTATCTAGAGATCCATCCTCTCAAGAAAGTTGTACATCTGAAATTACATTTCGTGTTCATGTAAGAAGAAAATTATTGAATTCTGAAAGTGATACTGATAGTGCTCAAAGAGTTAATTCAAATGTAACAGAATGTTTAAATCAGAAAAAATATACTGACGATGATTTTACTGTGAGTAGGTCTACTGTTTCCCATACATTAGATGAACGTTCTATACCAGTGTATAATAATAACACTGACCTAAGTTTCACTTATCATGAAACTAATGAATTAATAATTAACATGAAAAAACATTTAAATTTTAGCTTAAATGATTTTAAGCAGAACGAAATATTAACTAATATTTTGTATAGTTTATGTTGTAGACTGTGTGGCCATCAGTTAGTCAAAGATATTATTTTTGAAAAAGTTTCTGAGTTACCGTCTGAAAGCTGGGAGGAAATGGCAAATGATTGGTGGTGTCATAAACACAGTGGATGTGGAGGAGAAATTGATTCATTGACAGAAAATGCACTGAATGGTGATGTAGTAAATTTTGTACAAAATGAGAATTATCTATATTTTGACCAGCTTAGTTATTTCATTACTTGTACTTTGATGGAGAAAAATGATAAAATCAATTCTACTGGCAGTGTGTATCACTGTAAACGCTGTCTTCAGGTAATTGGGGAACTATCACCAAGCCCTCCTTTTAAGAAAAATGGTGACAGAATGAGAGAAATGTCAAAACTCTTCAAGTCATGTGTATATTTTGAATTAACTGGTTGTTGTATGAACAATGAAAGTCATTTACCAGGAAGTGGAAGAAATCATGCAATTAAATCAGTTGTCACCATCATTAAGAGGTTAATGTCAACTCTTACCTGTAAAATTTGCCTTGAAACAAAGGTATGTATCTAATTTGGGGAAGTTTGGAAAAAATATATGTAAAAATGCTTTTAAGATATTTTTGTTGTGTGTGTATGCTATTGTTAAGAAACAAGCGGGGAAATTTTTAAGAGCAGGAGAACCCATCCAGGAGATTCCTTCACTCATCAAAGCAACCACACTATTTTATATCTAAAACAAATGTAGCCTTTTGTATTATCTAAACATCTCATAAAAATAAAAAATATAATGAAAACAATAGCATATATCATTTTATCAAGCACACCATTCTAGATATATATAATGTTAATAGGGAAGTAATTCTGAAAAGAACCAGTGTTGAATTGGGCTTTCGAAGCTTATGTGTGTCATTCCTAACATTCATATTCTCATTGTCAAATTTATCATTCCCCCACTCGTGCTGATTTCTTAACATGTATTTGTCAAAACGTCTGATAATTTTCAGCACTTTAATTTTTTTAATCCAAGTATTGTTTTTACAATTGATCTTTTAACTCTTTCCATCATGTCTTTATTCTTCAGGCATAATATTTTAAAACCAAAATTATTCATAATGAAGACTTAGCAAAATCTTATGCAAATACAAATTTTTAGAAATTAATTTTCTTACTCATAAATTCAAAATATCAGTTGGTATATTTGCAAACTGTTAGCTCATCTCCCACAGCCAAAAGCTGTAAGGCGTTTATAGATAATATAATGTGCAGAAAACAAAGGAATTATTTGGTCCTTTAAGGCTATTCCTATACATTCATCCTTGAGAAAAAATAAAGCCACCCATAATGTTTTAGTAAATAATCAAGTCTCCTTTTAAGCTCTTGTAAAGTGCTGGCCTCCTCTACTGCTAAACACAGTTCATTCCATAAGCTAACCAACCTTATTAGAAAATAAAACTGTCTTAATTGGATCCTATCCTGTCTTTTTCAAATCTTAAAGTTGCATTCTGTCATCCTGTTGTCTTAAGAAATATAGCACAAAGAAATCAGAGGTCATTATCCTATTGATTCCCTGGATACTCTTGTAAACTTTTATTGATTATATTCTACCCTTTCTTTCTCAAGAGAAATCTTCTATAAGATAATCCTTTTCTCCCTAGAATTATGCTAATAGCTCTACTATTAACTTTTTTCAATAAGTGAGTAGAAGATTAAGAGATTAAAAGTAGATTAGAAACATTTTTTTCCCAAGTTTATAGGGGCTCAAAGGTCAGATGTGTGAGACTCTTTCATTTTTCTTAGGTAAATAACCAGTAAGCAGGTGTCTTAAGGATTGGAGTTTTGCCAGTGTTACTCTTATTTTTATAGGGGTGATAAGAATTGCCATGTAAATTATAGGCCAGTTGGTCTTACTTCTGTAGTGGAAAAAATTTTAGAAAATCTAAAAGAAGCTTTACCAAATTATTTAGTGAAATATGGTATCATAAAAAAAAAAAAAGCCAACATGGGTTCACCACAGGTAATTCTTGATTAACTAATCTGTTATCATATGTTGAGGATGTAGCTTGTTTTATGGAGGATCAGAAGGATGTAGACTTGATGTACTTAGATTTTCAAAAAGCTTTTGATTAGGTGCCATGCAACAGATCAGCTAAGAAAATCGTGTCAGTAGAAGATGGGGAAAGACTAGTCAAAATATTGTAAAGTGGTTGGATGGGAGAAAGCAAAACTGCCAAAAGGTTGTTACCTTTGTTACTAGTGAAGTATGTCAGGGATCAGCATTGGCCCCTTGCTTATTTTTTTTCAACTTACATTGATGATTAATAAAGTAGCAATGATGACATTAAACTCATGGTTATTTCTATCTAAATTACAAATTAATATAGCTTGGAACCTAGTCAGTAGCATGACTGAAGAGAAGGATCTTGGCACAATGTTGAATAAATCACTCCAGCCATCTTAGCACTGCTCTTTTGCTAATAGTAAAGCTAACACAATTTATGGGTTTATTCATAAACTTGCTGATTACAAGTTAGAAGTAATTATCTCTGTACAAATCATCAGTTAGGCCTCAATTGGAATACTATACAGTTTATGTATCTTTATCTAAGAAAGGATATTGACTTATTAGGGTTCAGAGGAGGATTACTAGGGTGATTTTGAGGGTAGAAAGGTTATCTTAAAGGGATGGATTAAGACCTCTTAGCTTATAGAGGGTAAGAGGTGATGTTATTTAAGATTAAAAGTTTTAAGAGCTGATTAAACGGATAAAGGCCCGTTATTTATTCATGCCCTGTATTGAAGAGAGAAGATGATAAGTGGATGCAAGTTTAAAATTTGGAAAAGACAAGCTTGGCTACAGTTAATACTATGGATGGTAACTTATTTTATAATCAGTTTCTAAAAAGGTGACTGATTATAGAATAAGTAATCTATAGTACTAGAGGCTAGCACTTTATAAGACTAGACTTTCAAAGAGGAACCAATGATTTCTTGAAGAAAAACAGGCGAGTGAAAATTTTTACTTTGAAGGGCTAAATAATTCTCTGTTTCTCATATATTAAGTGAGGGTTATGAAGAACTTATTTTGAAAGACTGTAAATTTGAAGTATTTTGAAATTGGTTTTATTTCCAAGCTCTACGTGCAGCCCATGGGCAGAATAGGTGTTACCTCAGTAGGATGATATAAGAACAAAGGCAGCTCGAACAAAATTAACTTAAAAATTTTTTTAAAAATATGATATGTAAAACTTCACATATTAAGAATAATAGATAAACTTAGAATATTACTATATTAATATCAGAAGGTAGAAAAACACATGTTATGTTTATATAACTTGCATACAAATTATGTAGAATAAATATTTGTTTTTAGAAGAGCTTGATATATTTCTTGAGAATAAAGACTCTCATCTTGATAGGAATTATTGTAAAACTGTGGTGAAATTTAGCAAATACAAAAGAGCTGGTGAACCTTAAATCTTGTTTTCCAGATGTTTTGATACTGGATAAATTATTTTTTGTATTTTTGAAAGGTCCAGGAAATTATAGGCCTGTTAGTTTGACTTCTGCTTTTAGCAAGATGTTGGAATATGCTGTCAGAAGTAATTCATAAATTCTTTATATATTAAGGGACATCAAGGGACTTTTTCATCTGTCAAGGATGTTCTGACTCTCAACTTTCATCAACAAATGGAAAAATGATTATTAAATTCAGCCCTTATACATTGAATGTTCATCAGTTCGTTTTTTAAATGTCTGTAAAGTGGAGCCTCTACCACTTTAAATGATGGTTTGTTCCACCTGGAAGTATTTGATTGCACAGGATTTCTGCGGGTGTCTTTGTTAAAACCTTTGTTGTTCATTATTTATTCTAACAATTTAGAAAGCTTCTTGGGCATAATATTTATAGATTTACTTAAGTTATGAAAATACTAAAAAAAAATCCCGATTTGACCAAGAATCTTCTAACTGAAAAAATCTTCATGGTCCTAGTGAAAGGGCTATAATGGGGAAGATAAGTTCTGATATTGAAAAGTGTAAAGTTATGCATTTAGGGTTTGGAAAGAACTTACTTTTGTGTGAAAAGGCCTTTGGTGTGGTAGGAATAAAAAAAGATTTTGGTATGATGTTGAAATTGTTGATAAATCTTTTAAGTTCTGTTCTGTATGTGTAGCTGTGATAAAAATAGCTAAGAGTTTTTCAAATGAGGGCTCAATTAATGCTATTTTATTAGCCCAGAACAAGTAAGAAATGTGGAATTCAACAATTTAAAATCCAATGTGCACCACTAAGAGCTATTATCTCCTTAAAATGAATTGCTTCTGTGCTGTTGTGTTGCACATTCCAAAGCCACATCCAGTCTAAATGCTCAAATATTTGCTTTTTAACTGTTTTGTTATAACATTTCTTATGCCATATAGCAACCTTTCATAGCTGATGATGTGTGAATTGATGTGCACTAACCAATACAGACCTCAACCACCCAATGTTCTTGTGGACACTATGGCATATCTATTCTAGGGTATAGACCATACATCACGTCCTCAGGAAGCTGTAGTTGTTGGCACATTCAATGTACAACCAGTCAACTTTTGTTATGTCGTACAATACATCATTATTAGAAAGAGTAAGAGTTTGGCTCAATCAGTTTAGTTACGATTAACAAAGTTTACAAACATTTACTTGATAATCTTTATATTATCAGTTCTGCCAGATCATCAGATGGAGGATGATACAGTGAAGTACATGTATTCATAACACCACTAGTTTTCATAACTCAGAAAACAACTAGCTTTTGGAATTAGTTCCATGGGTCATATTAATTTATTCACATGCTCTAAATAGTGCTATCCATTGTACATCCAAGATATCAGTGATGAATTGTGCTTAGTTATTGACAAACAGTTGAGCATCAGCCTATTTGATGAAATAATTGATAATAACCAGCACATGTTGATTATTTCATTCAGTCTATTGGAGAGGACAAGTTTTATTCAGGGTTATTCTCTGCAACAGAGAACCAACAACTCTGTGCTGGAGTTTTTCCCTGTTTTGGCCAGATTTCTTTTTCTGGTGACACAGTATGGTATTGCATCATTGCTATATTTCAACCTGATTGTTGGCAGAAAACTGCATTCTCACATTAAGATAGGTGCATATTTGTAACGGCATACTGATTGTTTCCTGCCTCGGAGTTCCAGGGACCACTAGCTGCAACACAGGTTGAGAATCATGTCTTTTTGGTATATATCATTGGTACAGCATAGTTTTTTATTCTTGTAGCTTTTCATACAAAAACTTTGTGCATCTGTGCTAGCAGTGCTGCTAAGCAAGGACCACACACACTAGGTTTTAGTCCTTCTGTTACTTTTCTTAGAATTCATGAAGTGCTACTTGTGGCATTCAATTGCTGGTATAATCTGTTATTATATAATTCAATGTTACTGTGGAAGAAATGGCTTTAACTCGCATGTGATGTTCAGGATCAGTTTATTGAAAGAATGGACAGGTTCTCACGATTTGTTGAGGTAATTCTGTGTTACTGGTTGAGGTTATTGACTAATTTGGAAAAGATACTCTTTACAGCAATTTTTACCAAGAGAAAGTACACATCACATTATATGGGAATAGCCCATAACAATAGGTAGTAGAGCAAGAGGAACTTATCCATATTCTTTGACTATTGTTTTACTGTCAAATCTGCAAAACCATTGAAAAATTCACTAAAGAAGGCAAAAAATACTAAATATGCACTTGCATACCACAGAAGTGGGCTTGCTTGACAGAATTATCGTTTAATTTAATTTGTACTCTATTCTGTGGGATGGGTGGTATAAGTTATAAACTGAATACAAAGCTCTGTTAGGTAAGTGTAAGGACAGAAAATATTAAATTTAAAAGGTATCTTTGTATGGTAGTTGATGGGTAATCTTGTGTGGCCTTACTTGCCTTTTGTTACCCACATTTCTCTTGTAGCTATAACCTTTTGTTATTGATATTTTTTGTATGTGTAAAAACAAGAACTGTTTACTAGTTGATAGAATTTATTTCTTATCGAAGTATCTATTGCTGTAACTATTATTCTAATTTCAGATGATGTCTTCAGAGTCCAGTGATATTTGCCTGCTTTTGTGGGTTATGGATAAAAACTTAAATAGGTTTCATATGAATATAGATATTCCTATTGAAAACTTACACCAAACAGATAAAGCTGCACAGCAGAAAACGAAACGTGAAATACCAATAAAAATGAAGACAGTGATAAAAGTGTTATATGGTGTATCTATTGGAAATTCCTTACAGTCAAAGAAGTGGAGGCAAGATTTTGCAGTAGAAGTAATACAAGTGGACAGTCAAACTCTATGGTGGGTGTTAGATGTTTTGATTGCAAGCTCTGAAGATATTCCAGCATCTCAAAGACAGATAGATGACCTCATGATTGGCTTCTTGGCACTTGACAACATGTAATTAACCACATGTTTACTACTTTCCATTTCTGCTTGTGTATTTTTACAGATGTTCATTATTAGAAGAAAAAAAAAAAGAATAAAACATCTGAAGTGTTTTGATGTTTACCTCTTAAGTTTCCTTTTTTCTTTGGGAGAGGTGTTTGAATAACGGAAAGTCACTGTTACACACAAGTTTTAAAAGTTCATGGCAAAATTTATTTACATGAATAGTAGAAATAATAATTGTGAAAATTGTAACAGTTTTAAATGAGCTTTGTATGATGTTTCTAAAGATCATTCTCACAAAATAATACAGCTTCACCACATTTAGAGAAAAAAAAATTCCTGAAGCAACAGAAATTAATTTTTTTACTATGTGGATAAAACTTCCTTCCTTTCAAGTCTGCATATTTCCCCCTATTCATTCATTGTTTTTAATATGAAAATATTAATTGTCATGTAAGATAATTGTGCTAGCAAAGTACTTGAAATTATGATTAGACATCTGATGTACTGCCTATTGCTGATGTTGTTCAGCAAATATAACAAAACAATTTATTTCCTATAGAGAAAGTCACAGCTATAGTTAAAAAATGAAGGCTTTGTATGGACAGGAACTGGCAGCTTTGTAGCCAAATACTTTAAACGTATAATTTTATTTCTCGGTGTCTTTCTTAATTTGTACATGCAGTACTAAAAGTTTTGAAGTGTTTCAATGTAAAGAATATTTTAGCTGAAATGACTAAATCCAGTCTTCCAGTGTAATTGAATGATGAATAGCACACTTAAAGCTAAGTATAACTATGCACCTGAAAGATAACATGATTTACATCAAAAAGTATGCTTTGTAGACTTTTTTTTTTTATGATGCTGTGCACTCTATGGAGTTTCACTCATTATCTATCATCTACTGGTATATGCAGGAATTGTTAAAGTGTGACAAGGTACTACTAACCCTTCGTTTGTGGCTTGTGTAAATCTGCCTACCATCCGTGTGGAAAGATTCACTCATTTTTGTGAAAGGCCATTCAAAATGTTGCTTGCAAAGTGCTTGCAACATATGATGTCAACCACTGTTGAAGATTAAATGAGAAAAAACTAAAAAATTATAGATTTAGGTTTGCATACATGGCTTATATTATTTTTAAGTGTTAATAACTTAAATTAGAAATTAAACATAAGATGCCATCTAATACAACTTAAAGAGGTGCTAGGGACATGCTATAATTTTAAAGTATTACTTAAATAATTACAATACTTGCTGTAGTTGTAGTTTTCACAGCAAGGTTTTGTTGGGTATTATGCGTCAAAAATATATTTTTATTGGGTCCATTAATACATATATATCTGAGGATTCAAGTTAAAAGAAATTTTGAAATTAACCTAAGGAATTTTGTGTTTCAGAGAAGAAGACATTTACTGCATTAATATATCTTCCATAATTACATGAAAACTTCTGCCGTAAATAATCTAAGTATGTTATAATAGATATATGAAATAGAAAGGAGACGGGTGCATTTATATACAATATGCATGGTGGAGGGGGGGGAGCAAAAACAGTTAGGAACCACTGCACTAAAAGATTGAAATTTTATTTTTTAATAATTTCTTTGCACCAATGTTTTAATCAATTTTCCATCTTCTTAATGTGGTGGTAAAAACGTTTATAATTTAGCATAATGGCAAAGTAACTACATATTTGTTCATATATACATTTATTGATTAGTGTAGATTTGCCAAACTTGCCACGTGTTCCCCCCCACAGTAGTTTCAACAAGTACCTTTCACACAGTATATTCCATTCTTAAAAAAAGTACACATGATTTCTGATATTTTTGTACCCTTTGGTAGAATATTTGACTTCTATTGTTTGATCTATTGTTGAAAAAATATAACTAATGGCTACTTCCATGATTATGAGTTTGTGTGGTTTTCATTAGAAACTGGTTTATGTTAATTGGTAAATGATTAAAACTACTGTTTAAAGGGCTAGTAATGAAAATAAATGTTATGAAGATGCCATTTCACAAACCAAATTAATTTATCTTAAATTGTTATAGCAAACACTAAAAATACATACTTATACCTTAAGCACGTGTTTAGGTTTCTCCGTTGTGACAGTAATCTTCAAAGTGTGTTTCATATAGCTCATTGTACATGTAGCTGGTTATATCAATTTTAATCTTTTGGGGTTCACAGAAGTTTTTTAAAAAATTTAAGACTTTATGGGTTATGGCAGAAAATACATCATTTTAAGAGTGTATGAGGCTGATTAAGAGGGTGTGGGGTCAAAAGACTATATTAGTTTGGGACTCTTTCAACATAAAAACTTTGGAAGTGTATAAATAGATATCTGATACCTCAGTGATTAGCCTGTACATCTTTCTTTATGCTGATGACCTGCATTTGAATATTGATTGAGGAGAAGTGAAGATAGCCCAGTGTGCAGCACCAAGGAGTCTATTTAATAGGACTTCCTGCTTTTCCCTAAAGTGAAAAATCCATCAAATGCATAAATAATAATATTTTAATTAATGCATGTACTTGAATTACAATAATTAGAGTAATCAATAAAAAAATGTCAAAATGTGCTAATACATTATAGTACTAAAATTAATGGTAAAAACTTGTTTGTTTTTTAACACTTTTGTTTAGCAAATTACTATATAATGTTTTGAAAAGCTAGGTTGTCAATTTTTATATTAATTTTCAAATTTTTATAGCTTATGAAGGCATCAGTCCTTTTTATTGGTCATTCAAAACTTTAATAAAATGTTAGAATTATGCTTTATAGTTTTGCTTTTTAATTATGCTGATATTTGTAAACTTATAATTCCTTCTTTTTGAAATAGTAAGTTGTCATAATGCTAAGCGAATAAGCTTCATTCATTTTATAAAATAAAGTTTATTTTATCTGCAGTTAAAACAAGAAGAGATTACAAATGCATTCACAGAAAATCAAACATTAAACTCAGTAAAGAAAATTCTGGTGGAACTTCTATTAGATAAATGATTGGTGATTAGAAAACAATAACGTTTATTGAGACAATATCTACTATATAAATACATTCTTGATAGATTCAAAGCATCGTCCACTATGGACCAGAACATTTTATTTAGATATTTACCCTACTTATATTAAAACTGATTTTCCCAGAGTACTCGGTTATGGACCTCTAACTGGAGGTTTAGAGAATATCAAATTACGGAGCGTGTTTGTGTTTCTCTCTGAACTGTGACTTGAGTTTCTTGTGAAAAAAAAAAAGAGTTGAAATACAATATGGTTTGGAACCACAATCTTCATTACAAGCAAAATTAAAATCACAAACATATTACACAAGACAAAACATAGCTACATGTTTGTGGTGGATGTGTTTAACTGGCAAGAGAGGTTGGAGAAATAATAATAGATTTATCTTGCCAGTTTTACGTGCTCCCTCCTGTAAACTACACTAAATATTCAAAAATAATACCAAACATCCAAAGTTCAGCTACAAAGTTAGTGTTAAACAAAAGAAATATTAATGCTCAAAGAAAAAGCTGAAGGTCATGTTTAGCAAATGTTACATCACTTAAAAGCTTCCAAAGAATTATTATTTTTTGGGAAAACCTGACTTTTAATACAAAAACTGATATCAACAATGCCAAGTGTGCACGACCTGAATCTGCTGTGATCTGGGCACAAGGTCATGGCAATTCCTGGCCATTATCCAATTTGCCAACAGAAAAGACAACTGTCTATCTCAAGATATAATTAACTTTTTTCCTGTAAGAAAACATGGCTAGTTGCTATTTAGCAAATCTGTCTCGTATGCACCAAAGAAATGATAGTCAAGTTATTTATTTGAGTGGCTCTTTGTGTCAAACAAACTTAAAATATAGAAATTTCAAAAACTTTACATATTAACTGAGAGAGCTGAGCTATAGTATGGTACAGTCCTGTATCACACTTTGAAGAACTTTTCCATTAAAGGCTGCCATTTACACTTGTAGTTCAACTGAAAAGGAACATTTTCAAAATGTGAAATTCTCCAACAGATTATCTGTGAACACTGCAGTACTTACAATCTTAAATATATGTACATCTTTCTATTATGTTTTTTTAAAATGTTAATTGCATTCCTATATTTTCATTTACAGAACTCTGAAACAAACCAATTTAATGTTTAGGGGCATTTCCATTTATAATACTTATAGTGTTCATGTGGTTCACAAGCTGTTACAGTAGGTAGATAGCATTCCATGGTTTCATATACATAAAATTATTCAGAAAACGTTTTAATAGGGAACTGTAAAATGTGTGTATGTGTGTGTGTGTGTATATGTATTGATGTGCTATCCACAGAAAAGTTATACTAAAGCAATATAAAAGTACAGTTTTTTTTTATATTTAGAATATACTACACGCATTTGGAATATCCAGTTTTTTACTATTTGTAGCAAGCATAAAAGTTAGAATTTAAATCTAAATTATTTTGTATCGAGATTTCACTTTCTGATTAAAAATACTGGAATTCAATTGAGAGATGAGTTAATTTTTTGCAGTTTTAAGCTGACATATTGATTTATGTGTAAGCTAGAAATTGTTGTTCAAATGTAATAGCACAGGTAGTTTTTATAACATTTTAATTGTTGAGACATATTTATTTATTGTTTATTACAAACAATAAATGTAACATGTTTAAGTCAAAACTTAACATTCTTCCACATAAAATTACTTGTGAATACTTGGTGAATGTTATTTATTTGTTTGTAGATTTTTGGTTTTTCAAGTGACTATTTTACAAGTAGTAATATATTTTCAGAAACTTTTCTAAAAAAGAAAAAAAAAAAGAGTTTCTTAATAATTACTGATATAACTTTTTACTGTGACATGATCATGTGTTAATTTGTTCGTGCTAGTTTTTAATTTGGCCAAGTGCTGCTGCATTTCACTCCATGAATTATTATGAAAAGCATTTTGTCTTTTTTTTTACTTAACTTCTATGCTTAGTTTGATTAGTTTACCATTTTTATTGGACAAACCTTTTATCGTGCTACTGGGTTACATTTCTATGTTTTTTAAGAAATAATATTTTACTTAGTTTTTTCCATTTTTAGGAGTGGGTGAATGCAGTATACTGCCTTCCAATGAAAGGAAGGGAATTTTATATTTCAGTACTGATTATTAATGAGAAATTCCAAGTGAAAGTAAAGAAAAGTGTATGATAATGTATCCATCACATTATATCTGCTACATCCAACAACTATGAAATTCATAATTTTTAAAGTTTTTCCTAAAAATCCTTAAAAGCTTGGGATGTTGACCTATTCATGTTGTATGCAGAAAATTACTTAACTAAGGGGGATGCTTTCTTTTGTAGTAAAATTCCAGAAAACACCATATTTGAGGTTAAGATATCATAATCAACATCTACATTGGCAAACAGATGGTAATTAATCCGGTTTTATAAGGTGAGGAAGGTTTTTGATCTTGGTATAGTAAGTGTATCTTATGAACCTTGTTTATTGCTACAAGCTCTTTATGCCAAAGTATTTTTTTATTGGCATTATACGAGAGTCAGTGAGTATGTTAAACTTAATATTCACCCTAGTTCCCACAAATACACACTTGGAAACATTGCTAAATATGTCAATTTTTCACCTAAACAGGCCTTAATTTTATCCATAAAACATTTTTCTTGAAAGCCTACATGTGGTAAGTTAAACTTTTAAATAACCTGTAAAAAAGACAAATGCCACTGTTGTTTTCATAGCGAATTGTTAGAAAAAGTACAAAATATGCTTTGTTTCACGTTAAGATATTTAGATAAGGGATAAAAAAAATTAGTGCTATGCTATGTATTGTAATCTGAATTATTAGTGCAAATAGTCATCTGTAGTGTCATGGAAGATTTTTAATATGCATTTACGGTTCTTTTGTATTCCATGTTAGAATTACTAAAACTATTAACATTATACAGAACTTTGTATTCAATGTCAATACTACTAATACTATTAACAATATCCTGAACTTTTGTATCATATTTAAGTTGAATAATAATAATAAACTTGAATAATAATAATGTACGCAATAACAAACATTAATCTCTTCTCTGAAAGTGAAATAACTTACCAGTCAAGAGTTCTAGCATATATTAATGTTTGGTCTGTATCTTACGTGTTTTTTTTTCTCATCTTATGAGATATAATACGTGTTGTTTACAAGAATAAGACCTTAGTGCTTATGGTAATTATACTGGAAGGTTGTGAATATGTTTCTTCTTTCGATGTGTGAAACATTCATTGTAAAAGGTATCTGTGGCAGTGCTCTCACCAGGAGCGGATTATGGATCAGACAGGCCTGGGGCTAAGATTTTCTACCAGGCCTATTATGATCGCGACTAAAGACTAAGATAAAAACAAATTAATTCTCATAATGGGCCTTTTTTTTCTTTTTTTTTTCAGCCCTAGCCTGGGTCTACAGTCCCTGTCTTAATCCGCTGTGCCGCCAAATTTCATCCCTATTGAACATATGCGCATGCGTGATACATGGGCCATTAGTCTGCCAAATCTTATCCCTCTAAATTCTGTCTTATACTAAATATTTTAGGTAATATTAGTGCTTTTCTTTCCTTATTATAGAAATTTGGTATTGTTTTGTATACTTTTGTGAGGGCACTTTTGATCGTATATTTATTTTAATTCGTAAATATTATAGCTACTTTCATTCAGTATCAACTGACAAACGTGCAGTACACCATGCTTGTTTTGTTACAAGTTAGTGTTAACTATAACGATAACAGTATATATTCAACATTATATTATCATTTAAACGGTCTTTCTGTTTCAGTAAAAATAGCGCTTTTCTTAAGTTTATTTGAGTATACACTAATTGTGACGAATTGTTATTAAACGTCATACATATTATAGTATAGCATAGGTCTACTGTCCTTCTCTAAGACTATTACTTTTAGTAGTGTCACAAGTACTGTGTAACATACTATTAATTGACTTGTAAATATTACTAAGTAAAATGTGTATTTTAAATGAATAAAAAAAGAGCACTAATAATACATACACCTAATTATTTGTTTCAAGTTCTACAAAATAATATTCTACTTCTAGTATAGTACAATTAATACTAATAAATAAACTGAAGTAATGTTATCTCACAGTCACATGTTTCACAAACTGCACTGTATATGAAAACAAGTGTTCAAAATATGACTTTTTTATTATTTAAGTAATAACATTATACAACGTAAATTACCTCCTTTCATTTAGGCTAGATGCTTAAAAATTGATAAAATAATATATGGTAGTTTATTTGAACTACTGAAGAAAGTACCGCTACCACATATAGTACCTACGAAATATATATTTGATCAAAACCAAAAGTGAAAAGAAAAAAATTCAAAAATGGACACAGTGAACTGACACTGGAAGATACGATGTGATGAAATTTAGACGTGGGATGGTATTTGGCAGAGCTGCGAAATCCTATCCACCGGATGAGATTTGGACATAGGATGATATTTGGCGGCACACCGCCCCTGCCCCTCAGCTAGCGCTAACCTTGTTTATCATTTGCTTCTTATTGCTCTTTACCTGTAACAGTCAAAATCTATCTCTTTGGCTTTTTTCTTTCAAGGAATGCTTAAAAAAGGATATTAGTAAGAATTCCCTGCTTCTTATGCAACAAAATACTCTTGTTAAATTTTAATCAATAAATAATTTAAAAAGATTTGTTCAGAATAGTTATAATATTTGTTAGTGTGTGAAATAGGTCAAAAACATTAATTTTTTTGCACTTAGGGAAGTTATTTATCTTAGAAATTTTGCTTCGGTGTGCTTAGCTTGAAATAGACGTCAATCCGTTTATTAACATTTTATTAAAATATCACAGTAAAGAAACAAATGCTAACACACTGCAAATAAACCTTACGAACCGGAAAGCTTGAACGAGTTTTCTAAAGTAACTGTTTAAAAAATATCACGTAGTTGAAAGAAAATATATTTGATCTACAATGTGAAACTATTTCAGCGTAACCATTTAAAATATCACGTGGTTGAAAGAAGATATATTTACTCTACAATGTGAAACTTTCAGCGTAACTATTTAAAATATCACGTAGTTGAAAGAAAATATATTTGATCTACAATGTGAAACTATTTCAGCGTAACCATTTAAAATA
>NW_013665837.1:494338-495939 GCF_000517525.1 Limulus polyphemus | reverse complement strand
GGATGCGAACCCGCGACCCGCAGATTGCGAGTCGAGCGCCTTATCCACCTGGCCATGCCGGGCCAACAAGTGAAGTATTTTGAACTGATTTGTATCGTTGTTTACGCAAATAATGAGCTCAAATACTTGAGGAATGTGTATTGTTTTAAAAGCGCTAAGTGATGATGAAAGTGATTGCTATTGTACAGTAGACTATCTGTCATAACATTACTAAACTGTATTTCATAAACTATTAGGTAAGCATTAAATGTTTAATGTACGAAAATCATAAATATCCTAAGCAGTGGACTTGTAGCTAATGTTCGCAAACTTTCGAAGATAAGTTTAGAGCTGTTACTGTCACCAGTGTAAACATTTCTTATTTCTCATCTTCTAGAAAGTCCTTGTTGAAAATACAATTAACATTTCCATAACTTGATGACAATTACATTTTATTCCAGCCTTTATTTAATTTTTTTTATTATTGCAATTTTCTCGATAGGCAATAAGCAACTGATGCCAAAAGAAGCGGCTACGGCCTTTGAAATTTTAAGAACATTTGATAAAAATAATTATGCGCAAGATAGAAACACTGGTAATATCCACATAAGTGGACAAAGAGTTTTCTAGAAGATAACTATTTTTATATATATCTATTTCCGTAAAAATAGGCTTAAAAGAAGTGCAGCCAAAACTATTTAAATAAAGTGAGACGATTTTTAAGCGAAACATAACTACGCAAAAATTAATTCAGTTTCCAGATCCAAGTTAAAACATCATTTCTTAATTCTTTCTCTTCTGCGATTACGTAGGGCACTCTGACTATAAGAAACTAAAATTATCTAAATATTCATTTGTTTTGGAAAATCTGATTTAGATTTTGTATGGTGCTCTTTCAGCCCCTGGACGAGTAAAAGCTTTGATAAACTTTAAACGCACTTTTCTTGTTGTTCATCAGCAGGTTTCTTCGTTTCTAGAAAATAATAGTAACAATCGAAACATTAAATCTTAGAAAGTGACCTGGAAATGAAAAGTAAGGCTTATATCTACTCTTTCAAACCTACAATAATTTCATCATATGAGTCTTGTGAAAATGGCACGTGAAAAATTAATTCATTATATATCTCAGAAATTTGTTTCTTGACATTTTTTATGTTGTTAGATTTTTTTCTGCTCGATAGAGATATTTTGAGCTTTTCATTTCTTTATAAATTTCTAAATATTTACCATTGCTTGTTCTGAAAGTATTTTTATTGAAAGTTTCTTTGAAAAATGCTTATTTTTGTTTGTAATGATGTATGTATTAGGTCGTCAAGAAATTAATGTCACTTTTTTTAGGTTGAAGAACTCTAACAACTTATATATCAAAATAAAACATTTATTATATGAGATAGTCTCCATTCTTATGGATGATGCTTTTCCATCTTACAATCAAGTTTTTAATGCCCTGATTAAAGAAATCACTTGGCTTTGAAGCAAAAAACATTTCAATGTCCTCTTTAACACCTTCCATATTTGCGTACGTTTTCCCATTAAGATCGTGTTGCAGCGAACAAAAAAGATGGTAAACTGATGGTGCCAGTGTAGTTCGTCAGTTCCATGAAGGTATGATGGCAAGAGTG
>NW_013665837.1:487482-493444 GCF_000517525.1 Limulus polyphemus | reverse complement strand
CTGCAAGAGTTCGACATCAACCATGTGAACTGGGAGTCGCTCGCCCAGGATAGATTTCTGTGGAGAACGCATAGAGAATCCATTTATCATCACCGGCGACAATTCTGTCCAAAAATGGTTCACGCGCATTACGCATCGGAGAGTTCGTGAGGCACCCAAACACCTTCTTTATGGAGTTTTGCCATATTCCTTAGATATTTACGTATTGTTTCATGAGAGACATGCAATTTCAGGGACATTTCACAAGTGTGTTGCCTTGGGTGAGAGTCAACAAGCGTCTTCAGAGCATCAATATCAATTCCAACTCGACAGCCCCTGCCATCACAGTTTTTAAAGCTAAAGTCATCTGAACAAAATTTCCTGAACCATCGTTGACACTTATGAACGTTCAAAACATTTCCATAAACATCTTTGATATTTTTTGTGGCTCCAGAGGCGTTGTTTCCCTTCTTGTATTCAAACAGTATTACATGTCGAATGTGTGTATGGTCGTGTGCCATCACTACAAGGGATTAAAATATACTAAACTGGCCCGGCATGGCCAGGTGGTTAGGGAGTTCGACTCGCAATCTGCGGGTCGCGGGTTCCATTCCCCGTCACACCAAAATGCTCGCCCTTTTAGTCGCGGGGGCGTTATAATGTTACGATCAATCCCACTATTCGTTGGTAAAAGAGTAGCCCAAGAGTTGGCGGTGGGTGGTGATGACTAGCTGCCTTCCCTCTAGTCTTACACTGCTAAATTAGGGACGGCTAGCGCAGATAGCCCTCGTGTAGCTTTGCGCGAAATTCAAAACAAACAAACAATATACTAAACTTTACATGTTATATAGGCTACACTAACGTGACGTTTAGGCGGTTCGTTTAACTATTATACGTGATGTACGTTTTTTGGGGATGGTTAATGAAAGTGTTTCAAAACGCGACATTAATTACTTGTCGACCCAATATGTAAATATGTGAATGTGTACATGTATATATGTCTATTAGGAAGTACTATATGCAGCAACAACTGAGTTAATAATGAGTTAATCTTACTTTGCAAGATTCCTATATATTTGACGTTGTTGGGTTTTATTTTGTTTGTATATCGGTAGTGCATTAAACCTTTACAAAGTAATAATGTTAATATTTCGTAAATGGTGTAGTGAATAAGATTGTAAACTCGTTAGCATGCCCTTAGTGCGAAACAGGGATTTTTGGTTTGTGACCAGTTGCCATGAAAACGTGATTCGCACTTTGAACCGTGGATGCGTTATAAGAGTGAACGTGAAGTCCAAGTATTCGATAAGAAAAACGTTGGCGGTGGTGTTGACTAAATGACTATTCTCTAAACTGCTAGTTTAAAATTAGAGACAACTATGTGCAGATAACCCTTGAGTAATGCGCGAAATTTTGAAACAGACAAATAAGTAGGTGATGGATAATAAGGGTATTGAAAAACTTAATTATTTACTTACTTATGTCCGTGCTTTTACATGATAAAAATAATGATAAATGAGTAGTGTGGAAAAACACTAAAGACACTTTATGTTCTTTATCCAAATTTCAATGATGTGAAAAACAGATTATTCTGTGAAAAAACAATAGTGAAAAATGGAACCTTGTATGTAATGAACACAGTCATATAAAAGAGCGAGAACTTTGCAACATGCACGAGAGTTATTACAAATGACCTGTTCACGATTTTAACAACTTATATAAAATCAAAACACAATTCCATAATTCTTGTAATATTATTTTATTGTTCTTATATTTCAAGGGTAAATTTAAATGTGCTGTCTGCTGAAATCCAAATATACGGTATACAAAATTTCTATACTTTTGGAATGAAAACCACACAATTCTCCACAATTTTAGTAATTTCATATACAATATTTTCTGAAAAGAAGGAAAATACAGGGAAAAACAAACAAACATGCTTTATAAACCCTGGCCTGGACAACTTCCCATTCTTTGGACTGCCCAACGTATTTCAGGTATACATCACAATTGGAACAAAAGTTTTGGAAACGCTTCATATTTGAAGTATTGAATTATTTCTAAGAGCTACCATTATAAAACCAAACAAAATATCACAAATCGTTAGCAACTGAGGAATGACTAGTTTAATGTGTCGTCTAGTAAATAATTACAGGAAAAGATAGGCAAAGCAACTCTGCCATTGATTTTTTTCACAACCTAGTTTATATTTAGCAATAGCTGCAATTCCAAAGGCAATTGAAACTAATGGGTCAGTAGGGCAATTAATAATCTATATTACATGAACAAGAACTCAAAATTCGGTAACTAAATTGTTATGTTTTCTTTGTATGAACGAACATAAAAATAGTGCTTAATTTACTATACACTTGAATAAACTAAAACTTGACAAACGTGGTATGTATTACAAAAACACTGGGTTACAGTAGCGTATCAAGTAACATACACACCTCCTTTCAAAGAAGGTTCTGGTAGAGTGGTCGGTATGTTGAATGTAATTTTTATGAACCTCTTTCTTTTCATTAGACTTCTTGAATACATTTGAGGTTATAGAAAGTCCTGATGAAGGTCTTAATTCCTAATTGAACATGAAGTTCCAAAACTTTCAAAGGCCTAGCATGTTGGTTAAGGTATTTTACTCGCAATTTTCGGGTTGCGGATTCGATTCCTGTCATCGAACATACTTACTCTTTCAGCTTTAGGAGCGTTATAATGTTACGGTAAAAAAATATCCGGGTGGTGTTGACTAGCTGCATTCCCCCTAGTCTATCACCCCTAAATCAGACACGGCTAGCGCAGTTAGCTCTCGAGTAGATTTGCGCGTAATTAAACAAACCAACCAAAACCTTCATCCAGAAACTGGTCTGATAGGTTATATTCATAGAGAATACATTCAATACATAAATAGGTCGACATCTATCTGCAAGTAAACAACAAAAGACACATTGCCTCTTTCAACAAAGCTTTGTGTCCTAAAGCGCAAGAAAATAACAAAAGACACATTGCCTCTTTCAACAAAACTTTTTATCCTAAAGCGCCAGCGAAAGGTTTGTAAATACAAAATAAGCAGACGACTGTGATTTCTTTTAACTCAGCAGTTCGCAGAAATACGTTCGTAGAATGAATTTACTAATTTTCCTACAAATCATGGAAAAATGATTCTACAAAAAAAAAGATAACGGTATACAGTATATTTTAGGAGATTAAGATAATACTTTCAAGATTTTTTTAGAGGTAGTGTATTACAAATATTAAAACAAAAACGACATTGATAGTCTTCCAGCATTTCCATCTCAACCATTCTCTGAAAACCAATATATTAAGGTAGTTTTTCACGACGTTTCATCATTCATAACCACTGTACTAGCTATTCTATGCACATAAAGCACGTGTGTCCCCCTGGTAAGTCAGCGGTAAGTTAACGTACTTACAACGCTAAAACCCGGGGATATATTTCCTGTGGTGGACAAAACGCATATAGCCTCTTGTGTTGCTTTATGATAAAGAAAAAAAAAACATACATGAAATACGCTCAGTATTTGCTGCACTCTAGCGATCAGGATAGTAATTATCTTAAGTAATTTCCTTCACAAAAATAATTACAAATCTTACCAAATGCAAGACAAAATTATCCGATAACGATTTATTAACTTATATACCGCTTAATATTCATAGAAGAATGTAAAGACTATTATTTTATTTTCATCGAATTCTAAACTAACAATGTATGCACTTTAAAAAACTTCATTAATATTATGCTATTAATTTATGCTATTACTATTTTCTCTCAAACTCTGTTGCCGTGATGATTTTTAATAATAAAATTAATTTGACAATGATATTTCTTTCTTTTCTAAGTATGTGTATTTACTCTAAAAAAATAAACGTAATCCTGGATTATTTATTTATCTTAATCACACAGACTTAGTGGATATTTATAACTCTATGTGCAACTAAATAGTGAAAATAAACACACATAATCCTTGATAACACTAACGGAAGTTTATAGTTAGCTACGGAAATAACGCATACGGATGTAGCTATTGTACTGGAACAGATACGCATGCAAATTCGTTAGTTTATTTAGCTTCCTTTGTATCAGAAATTACACAATATTCAACATTGTATTTCCACAAAAGAATTATATTATACTTTAGAAGGATATTCAAGTAAATCTATCAATTTCGGGCGTTAACACTTAGAACTTAAGCCTACGTCTGGGTTATTTACCCCAAGACACAATTTATTTCCAAAGGCACGTTGTGTAGAGAACATCTGGACTTCCTAGATGGCGCTTTTTATATAAAATCCATTACACCATGATTTTTAGCTGATATTCCACTCAAACTTAAATGTTTTAAAGCTCAGTTTCTTATATCTTTTATTTTATCATTATGTTGAGTTACTTGTTTTGTAAGAAGCGCCATATTATTATAATTATTTTCAGTAAATGATTATATCGGAGTTGAATTAATTTCAGCGTTCAGAAACAACCGTTAGTCACAGAAGATATGAATAACGCGACCTACTAGTGCTAACCACAAAGAAAGCTTTATTTAAATATGTCTTAAAGAGACTCAACGGATTATTTTCAATTTAAATTGGTCAAACTGAGATTGGATTTTACAATTTAGCAGTTATTTTTTTTCCCCATTAAACAATGATGTTTCGTTTCATAATAACGAGATTACTGATAGGAAATTTCATAAAGCATACAGTATTTTCATATGCATTCAAAACTTTCATCTCGACGGTAGACAATACGCATTTTTGTTCTCGTTCTTTTGTTTTACTATTTAAGCATTTTTTTTAATTCGAGTTTCTTCCTAGCATTTTGGCAACAATAATTCTAACTTAGCAGAAAAAAAAAAGTTAGCACAGTTTTCCAAAGTATACACAAGATCAAATAACAATTATTCTCAGAAATTTGGCATAGAGATCATGTTTAGTAATTTTCAGAGGTTTCAGAGTTTTTCTTCTTGTTTTTATATCTTTTGGATGTAAGAGATGCAGAAAAATCTGAACAATGTTATGACACACCAAATAGCAAAACGTTTGAAATAACTATACAGTTGTATGCAAGTTGTCACAATAAAAACTGCTAGCTATACGATTGAATCAGGAGTCGTCCTTAGCCTCCGTGAAGATCTGGGGACTATGTAAGGGCGTATAACACTCACTTTTGTTAATACTGGAGTTTGAACTGGCTGAATAAATATAATCTTTAATCATTTTACGGTTAGACGACCCCTGGTTGTGAGAAATAATAGGAAGAGGTGGAACTGGAGACGAGGTTGCACTTCTACTTGGTCGAGGATCCGCTCGCAAGTGATTATCCTGGATATAAAAACAAACATGATAATAGGTGATAATAAATACCTAAAAAATAAATAAGATATTTGTAATATTTCATTGACAAATAAAAAGTATTATATTAATTATGAATTATAACGTATCATGATGAGTAACTTGTATATGTTACGATCGTATATGAAGTTCCTCAGTTTTATAAAATTTGCAGTGACATATTCTTCTTTGCTTTCGGTCATGCTTTTTTAAAATTATTAATGTAGTTTTCTCTAGTTAACGCTGTGGTTGATTGATCCGTTCCGAAAACAAGACGAATTAGCTTCCTCAAACTGCTGTTTCGCCAGTTCTTGTGAGTGATAGTAGAGTTAATTCGAACGAAATAATAAAATGAATAATCGGTGTTAAAAGTAAAGTAATTAAATATTGCTGTGTTATTAATCACTTGCTTAATATAGTTCACACCATAACAGTTGTTAATCGTGAAAACTGATGATGATATATACTGCCTAGACAATTACTATGTCTGTCGTACCCTAGCGGGTCTGATGACCCCTCATATTGGGCGAAAGGCCCAGTTAGCGTTGGATAATGCAAAAGAAGTGTGGTTGACGTATTGTTTGTTTGTTTTGGAATTTCGCGCAAAGCTACACGAGGGCTATCTGCGCTAGCCGTC
>NW_013665837.1:479982-487472 GCF_000517525.1 Limulus polyphemus | reverse complement strand
TGGGCTACTCTTTTACCAACGAATAGTGGGATTGACCGTCACATTATAACGCCCCCAGGTTGACGTATTAAAACATATTCTTCTTCTTTGATTTTACTCATAGTTTCTAAGAATTACAATGTATATAATAATTACGTTATTTGTAGAAAATCACCACTAGATGACGCCCCTATAGATAAATACGAAAATGTTTCTGTGGTAAAACTTGCTCATAATTTAAAGTGTTGGATGAGTAATAGCCATACTTGAGTGAAATGATGATTATTTCTTAAAAACTAATTATACTTAAATCGTATAATTTGTTTATTTGCCCACAAGATAAATTTATAAGATTTTGTTAAATTAAAAAGTAAAGTACATTTTTAGAGGTATTTGAACGGTAAACTTTTTTACTAATCTAAATGACATAAAATATTCTTTGTTTAATTCACGCAGCACTAAAACATTTTAAATTAGTCTGGAACAACTTTATCTTCGTGCAGTACATTCTCTGACAATATACACAAGCAAATCAAAAAAATTATTGAATTAATACATTTCTTGTTATAATTGTAAACGTAGCGATCAATTGAAATACAAATAGTAATTTTATTAATGAACATTACATAAAAATCACGGGTTTTCTTTTAAAACCAGGATGAACGTTAAAGAACAAATTACATATACACTACAAAATTTTCCAATAATTCGAAACATTAGCAAATTTCCATTTTAAAGTGTATTGTGATTTCCAGAAACCTCGCTATTCTTTATGTGATATCATTATTAAGTACCTGTTCTAATGCATAATAATAATATCAACTAATATCTTATATACTTTGAATAGATTACGTTATGGTGTTAGGATACACATAGTTAAAAGGGTGGTCACCCTGTATCACTCGAGTCGCACGTGGCTCTTCATTGGTCGCAGTTCGGCTTTTTGAACATTTCTAACATTTGGGCAGATAATACAATGTTGCCTATTTTTTATCTAGTTGTACAAATGTTACGTGACAGACGGACAATACCCAATAAATTGTTGAACAGTTGGTTACCGTTATAATTACTTTTAGTCTAAAGTATCAACGAGAAAAACTACTATTGCTTACTATTATTAGCGGCTCATAGAATGGCTCCGAGTGTTTTTTTTTTAGCTCATAGCTCCATCTCTTGACCGATTTGAGATCTAATTACAGCCGCAGCTATTGAGGATTCTCTCGTTGTTTTTTGTTTTGTTTTTTTCTAGTGGCGACTTTTTGTCGGTTGCAAATTATATCTTTCTGATTCTTGAGCTTCAAAAGATTGTACACATCAGCTATGGTATATGAAGGATAATAATCCTTATAGCTCACGATTGAACACAACCTTTTTAAAGACGAAGCAGAATATTTGGCATTAACATTTCTCAGAAGATTATACTTATAGCTAATATTATTAACATAAGAAACCAGAGATCAAATAGTACAGAAGGTATGTCGTGTTTGCATGAGGATATTACATTGTTCAGAAGCTTTAGAATCAGTTATTTCCATTTCTCCATTCTAAGCACATGGTAAGAAAAATAATAAAATCTATGCATATATATGTCAACTGGAATAAATAACTCGACCTGTAAGCACTCACTTGATGTCGATTAGGTTTAAAATACTCGTGATGTGCATGTGCTTTTTTAATTATTATTAACGATATAGGTTCATGGTAAATCTACAATCCTACCTGAGATTCCGGTAACAAGAAATTGCCACTATAATCTGGGGGGTTGAGCAGTGGATGAGGGGAGGGAATGCACGGTGTAGGCGCTCGTCTTTCACAGGGCGACAAATTTCCAGTCAGTATGCCAAAGGGCATCCGGTAAATCCGCAAAGGTTTGCTGCAATCCACGAAACCCGAGTTGTTGACAGCTGAGAGTAAAAAAAGTTTAGGTAGACAAAACCGTTAATAACTCTTAAAATAGTACGCTAGTTCTTTTGATATTATTTCTGAAAATGTCACTAAGCTTTGTAAATACTGTTTTAACTTAATTATAAAGAACATGTATTATAACGAAGAGATGGACTACCATTCAAGCGAGAATATGGGAAAATACAATGAAGAACGTGGGAAAAATCTTACTACTATTAAGTGATTTCCCCAGATTATCGCTGGTTTATAATCCACAAGAAACATGCCACTTATCCTAGGGTCATGAAAATTATTGAGTTAAAATTAAATGTGTTTTGATTGAAAAGTATGTAGCAAATAAAGCAGCAAAGTGCTCGTTCTGCTTGCTTTATGGTATTGAATACTTATCCGGTAGGTTTGTTGTTTTACAGATGGTTGAGTACGTTATACTAAAACGATTTGGAATATGAATATAATCAAGTCACGTTACAAACACAACCGATATAAAGTCGCAGTGAAACGGCATGTATCGGAACTTCATTTCGACGTTATTTGAGATTTCATAGGTAGTGTGATGCCACCGAAAATCAATCGCTTTTTGAATTTTGGAAAGTGTATGCAACAGCCTTTTATAACGCAACTTCTTCATAAAACCATATAATAAACATGTGTTCAGATCGGGCATTTAGAATTTCAAAGATGGGAATATCCTTTGTACTTAATGGCATTTGAAGACAAATGAATGTATGTGAATTTGGGGCACCAGGACCATTGTGTAACAAGTTGTACCCCAGCCAAGATAAAAAAAACAAAAAAAAAAACGTATTGTAACAGGTGAAAATCGATTAAACCAAAGGTCAGTGGAAAAAGCTATCCACATGCCACAGACAACAGTACCCAACTTAGTAAAGAAAAGTCTTCGTCTGGAGAAGGGACACAATCAAGCGTACAAGCGCTGCTTCTACGATATATCCATTCATTCGTCACGTACCTCAAGTAGCTGGAAATTGAAAAGAGCATTCATATTATTTCATATCAATAAATGCTGGTCAAGTTGCTGGGCACAACGCCTATGGATTGCTGTGCAATGGGATTTTTGAAATGGGCGCTGGGTAATCGTCGTCTTCGTACACCAGATTGATTATGGAAAGCCAGCAGGGAGGAGTTGGATGTCTTGAGTATACAATTTTACGACGGGGCCTTTTGCAATAGAAACTATGCTGCAAGACTAATGTTAGGATACAAGGACGTCAAATAGGGCATAACAGATGTGGTGACATGGACTGTAATGACGTGGGAATGCCACAAAATTGTCTTAAAATAACGTGCTCGACTTCTGTTCAGGATTGGCTTTATCGATTTATAAGTTACTTTGAATTTTGACTTACACATACACATAGCTAGTTTTGACCAGGAGTTTTTAATGATATTGATAACACTGAAATGTGAATCCACCATAAGATACAAGGTTAATCACATTAAAAACTATTATGTTTTTGTTTCCTCAAATATACCATTAAATTATGTTTCTTAAAGTCAGTTAAAACTTTTTTTTCTACTGCACGGAAAAACGTTAAGATAACTAGCATACAACCTTCACCGATTATAATGGTACAACGAAATTCCACTTACAGGAATATTCTTAAAAGGACTGCGTTATGTCTGCCTTTGCAGCAATTTCTCTGACATAACTGCGTTGTGATTGGCTCTCATTGTCTCTAAAAATATATATGTATGTATGAATGTGTGTGTGTGTATATATATATATATATAATAAAATTAACGTTTTTATATTACAAATGCTTCTTCCTCCTTTAAGAGATTAATAATATTAAATTAAGAGCAATAGCTACTCTTTAATGAAGGTTTTATCTCATAGTTAAACATAGAATTAGCTTAAAATGTTGTCGTTAAAATAACTAACATTATGTTTTATCACTATATATGTATATACGTAAAATTTTAACATGTTTATGATCTGTATTGTTTCTTGAGTAGTTATAATACTGTTATAAAAACAGATCACTTGTGTGACTCTAATAGAAGGATCGATAAAAAGAGCCAATCGTAACGCGGTCCTGTTATGGATATTCGTGTAAGGGAAATGTCGCGGTATCGTTCTCTTCGGAACATACAAACTCACCTTAGATAACAAAATACATCAACCAGCTGAGAATTGTCAGTTCTCATTAACCCAGCTAGATCGATATCAGAAATATCACCTGGTTGCGTGAATAGACGGGAAATGGCTTGGTGTAGTTAGCTGGAAAAGTTGAATAGTCTATAACTTTCTTTGGTGAAATTACAACAGTAAGGGTGCATATCGCCACAATACTCTGACCCGTTCATATCTAAGAAATTAATTCGCTGAAGATTTATCCGAAATCTGATAATTGCGAATATGAAGTTTTTTGGGTATTTTCTAAATTTTTATTTGTTTGTTGTTAAGCATACAGCTACACAATGGGCTATCTGTAAGTTCATGCTGAGGGCTGAGAATCGTTTATAGTTCTTATAGAGTTGATTCGATAAAGTATGAGATGATAGCCTTCTATTTTCAATGCATAATATTTAAAATAATGTTGAGAATTTGTACGCAAACACAGCGTACAAATAAAGGAACCAACAAATAACATCAATATTTGTCGCTAAAGGTGCTTTTAACTATAAGTACCTTGTCCAGGGGTGTCATGCGGACAAAGTTTTATTTTGGGAAATCACTGAAACATCCTGCAAGTTATACAAGTTGATATTTTATTTGATAATGCATCAGTTGCTACAGTATTGAAATGTCGATAATAACGGAAGTATACAGATAATAATGATAACATTAATAATAATAGTGAATGGAGCAAATTGCCAATTGCTGATGCTACATATGCTATAAAATGTCACACTAATCGTTTTTTTTATATAAACTATAAATACAAAACTCCAATACATCTAGAAACTAAACAGAGAAATAAAACTTGGGGAGGGGTCAAATAGCACGATACCCCTGGCTTCATCCATTTTGCTTACGGCTGAGCCACCGAATGCTTATATTTGTTATACCTAGCCAAGGGGTTGTTGTAGTTGCATACGTTTTTCTGTGGTGTGTGTAGATATTTTATAAAATATTCGACAGACTTCAAATAAATATATAGTATCTAAACTTAATCATTACTTGATAAGCAGTAACTAAATACAACCTGCGACGGTATACACAGCTTATAAATTATGCAACTTGGCCAGTGTACGTTGTTCATACCATGAATTATTACAAGATGCTCTCTCTCTCTAAATATTTTTATTTTAAAACACAGAGGTCGCCATGACCTGAGTGTATTAATATTTTGACTGTTAAATACCATTCCCCAAAGCGACCAATTTACGGTGGTATCACACTTCCTACTAAACTACAATGTCAAAATATAGTTCTGATGCATTCCGTTCCACCACAATATTATATCGTCTGTGATTTTCATGTGACTTGCTGATTTGCATATTACAAATTCTCTTAATATAACGTACTCAACCCTTTGTAGACACAAAAAATATCTTAAAACAACCTTTCATTTACGTGTACGACCATTTGTATCTGACTTTTACCACAGTTATTAAGGACAATGTAAGTGCACACAGGAACACAAATGAATAAATAAATAGTTGTTATCTCTATACATATTATTTGCCAAGTGCTTAATATATAAGATAAAATCATACTCGTACAATACGGAACTATGCATTAAATATATATTCATACTCATACAATACGCAACAATGCATTACATATATGTTCATACTCATACAATACGCAACAATGCATTACATATATGTTCATACTCATACAATACGCAACAATGCATTACATATATGTTCATACTCATACAATACGCAACAATGCATTACATATATGTTCATACTCATACAATACGCAACAATGCATTACATATATGTTCATACTCATACAATATGCAACAATGCATTACATATATATTCATACTCATACAATATGCAACAATGCATTACATATATGTTCATACTCATACAATATGCAACAATGCATTACACATACTATATGTTGGATATATCTTTTTAATTAGAGGAAGCTCGTGAATTCAAATATGATTAGCACAACATCAACATAAAAGTTTCTATACAATAAAAATAAATATACAAAGTGAACATTCAATGGTGGCTACATACTCTGCTTTAAAAGTTAAGCCATGTGTTGTGTTTTTCATAGTTTTCTATTTTTCGAACTATCGTTTGTTTTGAATTTCGCGCAAAGCTACACGAGGGCTATCTGCGCTAGCCATCCCTAATTTAGCAGTGTAAGACTAGATGGAAGGCGGCTAGTCATCACCACCCACCGCCATCTCTTGGGCTACTCATTCACCAACGAATTGTGGGGTTGACCGTCACATAATAACGCCCCCACGGCTGAAAGGGCGAGCATGTTCGGTGTGACGGGGATTCGAACCCACGACCCGCAGACTGCGAGTCGAGCTTCCTAACCACCTGGCCATGCCGGGCCACCGAACTATCGTAAAGCGAACTTAAAGAACAAAACATTTAAAATCCAGAGAAAAAAAAGAAATAAAAAACATACACTTACAATGAGGAGACAGAGGAGGAGAGAGACTGAGATCTCGGTCCATCTTGTCGACTTTCACCCTCTCTTGTCGAATCTGAAAGAATTCTGGAGCTGTGCTAGCAAAAAAGATGTCGCTCTAGAATACAAAAAATCGGAAAATAGTTAACTCAAAAGTTATCTGAATGTGATAAACTGGAAAAAGAAAAGAAGTGAGAAGAGGTAGAGGTAAGGTAACTTAGGAAGAGGAGCGATGGAGTGAGGTAGGGTTGGAGGAGTCGTGATGGTATGTTCTAGATGCTTATGGAACAAAAGTAGAAGCTCAGAAATAAATAAACAGCATTTATGTACATTAGGAAGAGTTGAAAAGTGAATATATATATGTATATGAGATCTAGTGATCTTTATGCAGTTATAACCAATTTATGATACATTTCCATAGTCCATACAATTCTTTGACATGTGATCTAGAGAAAACTGTATTATTTTTCGGCCAAGAGATCTGCTACAGCAAAAAGATTTGTCGGTTGAAGAACAAGAAAGTGGTAGGCACATCGATCAGAAGGAACATGTTTAAAATATAAAGTAAATTGATAACATAAAACTATAATAGGTTCTCTGTATTCAGATTTAGACATTGAAAACAAAATATACTACAGCGCTTACCTTCGAGGTAATGGCGGTCAGTTTTGGCATCGCCATATTGTGAATAAGATTTCCGTTTATAATAAGCCGAATCTCGATGGTGTCCGTAGTGAAGGCCATAACATAGGGAAAGGCACACACTATAAAAACAAAAATACACTCATAGTGAGGACCAAAACACTGAAAGATGTCGTAGTGAATACCATAACATAGAGAAAGGCATACACTATGAAAACAAACATACACGCATGGCGAGGATCTAAACACTGAAAGATGTCGTAGTGAATACCATAACATAGAGAAAGGCATATACTACGAAAACAGACATACACGCATGGCAAGGATCTAAACACTGAAAAATGTCGTAGTGAATACCATAACATAGAGAAAGGCATATACTACGAAA
>NW_013665837.1:472796-479413 GCF_000517525.1 Limulus polyphemus | reverse complement strand
AATGTCGTAGTGAATACCATAACATAGAGAAAGGCATATACTACGAAAACAGACATACACGCATGGCAAGGATCTAAACACTGAAAAATGTCGTAGTGAATACCATAACATAGAGAAAGGCATACACTATGAAAACAAACATACACGCATGGCGAGGATCTAAACACTGAAAAATGCGTTTATTAAGTGAAGGCCAAAACATAGGAAGGAGTAAATACAAGACAAAAAAAAGTATTTTTACAACGAGTAGTAAAACACATACACACAAAAAATTGTCAAATGAACATTGACATGTAGTACTTAAGCACTAAAAACGGATGTATGAAATAAAATACTCATTATTGTAAAGTATCCAGGAATTAATCGTACATACTAACCTCCATGAGAGACAGTATTATCGTATTTTAGTAGTGTGTATAATATGTGACAGACCATCTCTAACGTACTGATTAAATTATATTTTTAGTAGTGTGTATAATATGTGACAGACCATCTCTAACGTACTGATTAAATTATATTTTTGTAGTATGTATAATATGTGACAGACCATCTCTAACGTACTGATTAAATTATATTTTAGTAGTGTGTATAATATGTGACAGACCATCTGTAACGTACTGATTAAATTATACTTTAGTAGTGTGTATAATATGTGACAGACCATCTCTAACGTACTGATTAAATTATATTTTAGTAGTGTGTATAACATGTGACAGACCATCTGTAACGTACTGATTAAATTATTTGTTGGAGAACAAAGATTTACATTTTTATTATTCTACGTACACAAATGTTGATTACATAAACAATATACGATTTTGTATTCGTTTGCGTGATATAATCTTAGTAATGAATACAAATAAACCGTTCTTGTTGTTTGTTGAATTGTTCACGCAAATATACAGGTAAATAATCACGATGTAAATTTCAAAACATTAGCAATTTACCGACCTCGGAATGACAGATCAACTGTTTAAATAACTACGTAACAAATATTACAGCCACACAGTCATTTGTTTTGATGAGAAGTTTTAGTTAGTTTGTTGTTATGCACAAAGCTACACAATGGGCTATCTGTGCTACGCTCACCATGGGTAGCGAAACCTGGTTATTAGCGTTACAAGCCTGCCGCCTGCACCACTGCTAGAATACAAGATTGTCTTGTGATTACAGAATCACTTCAGTTGGTCACATGTGTTACGGAACAAATTAATATGATATTTCATCCTGGCAGCAATCACCTCACATACAGACTAATTTTAGTCTAATCATCAAGATCATCTTAATGAAAAAATATAATACCCGCTAGTATTAACACTAGTTTGTTCGAATCACAGGGTTCTATTTAACCACACTAACAACTGTAAAAATTACCTCAGGAAGTATCTGATATCTTATAATATAGAAAGATTCTTCAAAACAAATATTTGCTATACAACCCTATATACCTTAATAAATACGGGGAACTGGTCAGTTTCATTCTGAATAGAACGGAAATAAAACGTATCTAATACGGAGAAATGGCTGAAAATCTTCAAGAATTAACATACTTTATTTGTTAGTATTTCGGGACAAACATGAAAATATTATGAGACAAAATTCCTTTTAAAAAACAACAACTTATTATACACGGTAATCATAAAAATGAGACTGTTCCCAGTTTCAAAATTGCAATAAAACGCTGAATAACTTACTGCACAGGATAAAAAATCCGATGAGACGCAGTAGGACGTTTCCAGTCTCATTTTTATGATTATTGTGTATAATAAATCGTTATTTAAAAAAAAAACTAATTTCGACTTTGAGTATTTACAAAAGTACCGTCCGAATGTGAAAGATAATACTATTTTGGAACGACGCCGTACTCAAAGCATGCTTCAGAATGACTTGCGGACCTTACGCACACGATTCTTTATGTTCAGAAATGGAAATTAAGTTATTAAATCAATTGATACTCACACAAGAATTGTAAATTAGAACAAATAATTTTCCAGGATCTCCACACACACACGCACACATAAAAAAAATGTTGGTTAACACTGTTTCTTAAGTGTTTTAAGTAAACCTATAGAAAAATATTCGTTATAATATTAGACAACTCTCTCTGAATTATCATAACTTCAACAAACATTTCAAAATTAAAGCGAAAAGTCTTGTTGCAACGAACAACTTGGATGTCTACGATGCACTTACATGCAATATATAGTAAATCTTATTATAATCAAGCAATCGCGTGGACGTATATATCTATCCATCTATGAGTGTGACCGAAATAATAAATACAATGGTTCCATCTGATGTGCAAAAATGTAACAAGATCTCAATGCCAGAAATGCTGATTCAAGCTTAGAAAAAGTGGCGCCATCTATTGAATAGCACCACAAACAAAAACCTATAAAAATTTCACACTTTAGGCACTCAAGATTCAGACAATGAGAAAAATAATTATGGTATATGCAACAACCATTTCTTTATAACAGAACATAATTTTAAATAAAAGTACCGTCCTCGCAACAATAACACGACTTTCACAAGGACTGTACGTGAGGGATTATATCTTTATTGATGTAATTTTAAAATGTGGTACTAACAAATAGAGTTCTTAAAAACCTTATTATTTTTTTAATAAAGGGTAGCACTCTTAATATATAAAAACACTACCGGTTATATCAGTATTTATAAAAATCTTGAGCTCAGTACATTGAATCATTATGATGCAATGAGTTGCGTATGACTAAAGAGCACAATCCGAAGACTTTTCCCGTGCAGTACCTCTCAGAAAAAACAACACTTTATTTTTAGAAATGTACATAAATTATACTGTTAAATATGTATTGCAAAACTTCCGCCTGTTCTCTAAAGTTGTAGAAGATTCTTGAATGTAAGAATCAACAATATATGTGTGTGTACGTAAACGCTAATGTAGCTTTGTACTGTTACATTATCTTAATTTTCGAGAAACTCTCCACACGCCTATAAATATAACCAACGCAAAGCTATAACTGTCATTGTTATAACACTTATTAATCGGAAAACTTAAGATATTTGACCAGGAACATTTATAAATTTCGAACATTTCAAACCATCGGACATTAGTATTTTACGAAAATATTACCTAACGTCATCGGTGGAAACTAGACCTGTAATCGGCGTATGATCAGCGAAAACTACAGGGCTAACTCCCTGTTAAGTGAATTGTACCTACGTCAACTCGAAATTAAATCACTCATCGTCAACCCTCGATAAGATATCAGGGAAGTTCTAGATTAGAAAGAAGACTTTATATTGCTTGTAAGTTTGTAAAACTTTTGTATATAAACCATTGTTTGTAATAACTATTTGTAATAACAGTTATTGTAAATTGTATTGTTGTTTATATATTAAAACATATTTGTATTAAAAAAGAAAATTGTGTGTATCAATCTTGTTGGCAAATATCAGAAACTGGTGATATATCGGCATTTATTTAACTACTAAATCCAAAGTACAACTTAACTCAGTTTTCGGCTATTCGAAATTGTAATACGTAACGATCGTCACGATACCTTTGAAACAACCAGATAAAGAACTATGTAGTCCTAGCAAAGACAAGTATCGTCATCGATTTACATTTTTAATTACAGAGAAACTGAAACATAATATCTGCTGACCATTCTTTACTAATTTGTCATAAGTACTTTTATAGCTTTCAATCGACAGGTGGCAAACAATGAGAATCGAAAGTTTCTGACTGAATTAGGTATGGGTTCTATAAATAAGACAATGAAATAGGATATTTGCAAATTAAGTGTCATGTGATGGGTTGTTATGATAATACAAATGGGCTTAAAGGGCGAGCATGTTTGGTGGGACGAGGATTCGAACGCACGACCCACGGATTGCCACTCAAGCAAGCAAAGTGTGGAATCAAATGTACATCATAGACAATTTTTATAATTTTCGGGGCATAAGAGCAGAAACGTCAGGGCTTAAGCCCACCCAATCACCCCCCTGTGTACGTCACTGGTTGTTGGAGTGCGAGTATGTACTAGAAGGCACAAAACACAAATTGTTAGTGTAGAAAGATGTGGTGGGACACAAAAGTTGTTGGATGTGCTGGATGAAACAAAAACAAATATTTTACAACGTGAAGGTGTGCTTTATATGCCATTTTTTATGAAATATCAACGTAAATTTCGTAAAATATGAAGATTTTATGTTTTTATCAAATGTGCTTGTATGTCTTTACTTTAAAGAAAATTAAACAACGTTATTTTGTACTTGTTGATCATTTCATTTCTTATCGTTCTCAACATTCTTATATTTACATTTTACAAACAGAATTTCACAAGTCTTGTATTCCTAGCTTACTGTTGGCCTTGGAACCTAAACTTATGTAACAAATGAAAGTCAATTTGTATTTGCACATTATCTTATAAACCTTTCTTTTGGATAGTAGATCATTATGTGACAATAATAATGACTTACAAATCAATTGTTGCACGAGGAAATTACTTTAACTGGTACTTATTTGATTGATGCTTTCTCAACATGATGAAAGCGTGAGGTCGAAGTGCAAATTAAAATTACTTCCTTAAAGTTCTTGTAGTTGAGTATTTTATACAGAGAACAGTAAACATCTTCGCTTTGGGTTTTGTTCTGTTCTCATCAGCTGGCAAAAATCTTCATTCATCAGTATAGTTGGTATTCAGAAATTATTTTAACCAATTCATTAACATTTATTTCTGAATATCCCTAATAACACATGTAACCATTTTGCTATCATACATTTCAAAAGACTGAGGTACTGCAATCCGATAAATTAAAATAAAAACAAGAAGCAATAGCCAGAGTTGATTGAAGTGTGTAGAAGATAGAAGGTTTTGACAAAGTTTAGGGTGTGCCAACCCGAGCGTTTCGCTCAGAGAAGTTTTTTATTTTTCTTTTATTGTAAGAGACCAAAGAGGTTGATGGATTACATACAAGAAAAAACACTTACCAATAGTGTTTGGCACAGCATTCCACTGGAAGTCAAAGTCTGTAGAACTACCCTCCGATAATTTTTGGAAATGAGTTGTATCTGAAGCGAAAGAAAAAAAGGGGTTGTCTACGAAAACATTGTTATATTTGGGTAACATAAAATCATTGTATGTGTAATCGCTCTGACCAATACTAACAGGAAGTAAATCAATAAGTAGATTGACTGAATGTTAGTAACTAATAAAAGTCTTTTTGTTATTGTAATTTTATTCGTGTTTCCAAGGGATATAACAAAAGAACACCGACGTAAGTCTACAACAATTATTTTTCTATGGTTATAATACGACGTCAGTTATCAAAACGTTTATGGATTAATCTAGGAGCTATATTTATAAGATAGATGCTAATTTAATCATTATTTTAATATTAAAATATCAATAATCAAAAACACATTCTTTAATACTCTGATAAAGAAGATTATAGTTGTGTTAAAAAAAAATGTGACTTCTAGCATTATACGCGTAAAATTAGTATAAATTATTAACAGGACTTCTTGTTTGTTTGTTTGTAATTAAGCACAAAGCTAGATCTGCCCACCACGGGTATCGAAACCCGTATTCTAGCAGACATACCGCTGTGCCACTGGGGGACAAGACTTCTTGTTTCTGAGAAGATACGGTAAGTAACGCAGTTCTATAAACTACGTTGTCATTATTTTTGATTTTATTTAAGGATATTATTCTCTTTTTCTTTACAAGTATATTGTTGATAAATTATACGATAAAGTATTTCTAGTGTTGAACTGCGAGATTTTCCAAATATAAAAACTTTTTGTTAAAATTGAAACCATTAATGTACGGTAAATATATATATATACGATTTTAATTATCAAATGTTTTTATAAAGTATCTATCAATACAAGTAAGTAGTTATTTTCTTGTAGTACATATCGTTTCTAAATGCATGGTACATATTATAAATTAGTTCATTTCTTTTGTTTGATCCAGAAATTAGCGCAGAGCTACACATAGGGCTATCTGCGTTTAGCCGTCTCTAATTTCGTAACTGATAGTCAACTCTTGGGCTACGTGTCTGAATGAATAGTGGGATTTTACCAACACCTTTATAACTCACCTGCGCCCCAAAGCGTGGAATACATTTTTGCAACAACGTGCCGCGAAGCATGAATCCTCGGATTCATAGGCCGAGCTGTAACCATTAAGCCACTCCTATTTCACTGTATTACAAATAATTTGTTAATACATAATAATCTATATCAAAAACAAGTAATATATATTTACTTATACTGCATATAATTTCTGAAACTATAAAAAGATATAAAACTATCCTATTGACTTATTGTACAATTTATTAATATGTGGAACGTCAGCTATTAAGCAGGTTTCCAGAATGCTGATACATAAATGAATAGGCCTACACACTAAAGTAAGGTACCAAATGTTACCCTAAGCTATGCTTCACCAATGAATTGATAGAACATTGTTTTTCTCCATTGTTACACAAAACAACGTTATAGGAGACTTTTAAATTATAGTTTTATTGTTCTTTTCCGCAATCACTGTGGGAACATTTAGCTATTTTACTACAAACAAAAACCCAGCTTTCGATACTGTATCGAAATAAAGCGTCAAACGTTC
>NW_013665837.1:471063-472775 GCF_000517525.1 Limulus polyphemus | reverse complement strand
TAATTTACTAACTAATAAAAGATAATAAACTATCCTTATTGACTTATTGTAACTAATTTATTAATATATAGGAACGTCAGCTATTAAGTCAGGTTTCCAGAATGCTGATACATAAATGAATAGGCCTACACACTAAAGTAAGGTACCAAATATTACCCTAAGCTATGCTTCACCAATGAATTGATAGAACATTGTTTTTCTCCATTGTTACACAAAACAACGTTATAGGAGACTTTAAAATTATAGTTTTATTGTTCTTTTCCGGAACATTTAGCTATTTTACTGCAAACAAAAACCCAGCTGTCGATACCGCATCGAAATAAAGCGTCAAACGTTCGATGGAGCAAGTACGAAATTGTTGATTTGTCTGTATTATAAACCCCCCACGACCCCATTATTGTTTATTCAGTTGCACTTCAATATACGTGACGCGTTGTAATATTATGAACTCGTGTTGGATGTATTAATAACACACACACACACACACACACACACATATATATATATATATATATTCAGATAGAAAAAAAACCCAAACAAAAACACTTAATAAGTTGATATATTTGACTGACAGTTTTGCAGAAATGTTCTTTAGAATTTAATTACATGATTGTTTTGTGGTTCTGGATATTCACTTATAGCTACACTAGGACTATTTGCGCTAGTCATATCTAATATTGAGCTGATAGATTAGAGGGAAGTCAGCTATAGCCAACAGCAATCTTGGGCTACTACAATCGAATAGTGGATTTGACCGTTACTCTTATATCACAATCATTGCCCCAAAAGTGGGGGGGGGCGATTTTACAACAATGGGATTCGAACCATAGACTCTCAGATTCACAGACCAGAACGCTAACCACTGGACCACGCACGACCCTTAAGTAAATAATGGCATGTTCCTAGGATGGAGAGTCGTGTATGCGTTTGTACCCAAGTTTAATTTGTTGTTTGACATCTTCTGTTGTTGTTTTTTTCGGCCTTGCTGTTTGAAGAGTTTTTATTTTTTAATTAACTCAACTGAGATGTAATATTTAAATAATAAAAATAAACAAACACACACACAACATATATTACTTTACTTATGAAACAGACCTGCAGGGGACCGAACTCAGTTCGCCATAAGGGTAGGCCAGCACTAAACCAGTTATGTATGTTTGTTTTGTTGAATGTAGTCCTTAATTTTGAAGTGATAGACTCTTAGATTACTTTACCATATAGTGGGACTTGACAGTCACTTTTTTATAACGACCACACGCTTTCAATGTGCGAAATACTTTTTTTGTGTGGTAACGGGACGCGAACATTGGACCCACAGATCAATACTTCGGCACGCCCACAAATGGGCTTTGTTCGGCACAAAACAATTCGGCTAACAGAATGTATATCTACAAGAATAATAAAAGAATTTATCAAGACATGTGGGAATCAATATACATGTAACCTAGCTAGCTATAGTGATATAGAAAGTTGTAATGCTACAAAAGTAATGAAGCAAGAAAGTCAAAACTACAAAAACTGAGTTACTTAAAATTTAAAAATATTATCTCTTCTTTAGCAAATCACTGTAATTATGTAAGTAGAGATATTTTTTTATAGATTTTAAGTAACTGCTGGTACCGGACGAAGGGCGGATGGTACGTACAGCAGATGGTAACGGTAAATATATATATATACGTATTTTAATTATACTAAATTTGTTTTTAATAAAG
>NW_013665837.1:466840-471042 GCF_000517525.1 Limulus polyphemus | reverse complement strand
GTAATTATGTAAGTAGAGATATTTTTTATAGATTTTAAGTAACTCAGTTTTTGTAGTTTGATTTTCTTGCTTCATTACTATTGTAGCATTAAAACTTTCCATATAACTATAGCTAGTTAGGTTACGTACATATCAATCCTTACTTGTCTTGATAAAATCTACATTTTTTTTATTATACTTGTTTGTTTCCTTTTTATTAGCTATATTTTTGTGCGCCAGCAATACCTAGCGTGGGGTGTGCTTATACCGAATTCGATTTTATTACTCATCAGGATCTCTACCAACCTACCCTCAAATCTAATTATAAGCCCAAAGTAGCGCATCGTCCGCTATATATATATATATATAAGGTTCATCACCTTTTCCATATGCTTGTCTGGAAAAATCACTTATTTACTCAGATGAAAATTCGTTGAAATAATGAAATTTTGTTTTACTCCATAAACACATATATAGCGATTTAGGCGACTTTATAAGTACAATAAAATTTAGTTTTGCTCAGTCATTACTGTGAAATAGTCATTATTAATATTCAGACATTTTAAAGATGGTTCTACACGGGAGTTTTTATGGCCGCCATTTTGTTTCATCACGATCCCTACTATTAAATACTACAGTGCTTAATGATAGATATGTAATGAACAATATTTAAGAGAGTACCAAGGGTGACTGAATCTAAGAGTTATTTTTAATGATGCTGCCTTCAAGAATAAAAAGTCCTTTTATTGTAAGCATTGTATATTGAGGACTTAGTATTTGGAAAAGATCCCAATCGTAAATCATACCAGATTTTATATTTCAGAATTCTTCTTATGAGACCAACGTATATTATTTCAAGGAAATAAACAGCATTCAGTTTGTATTTCCAAGAAAATAGACACCATGCAAGTGTGTATTTTCAAGGCGTAATGTGGCTCAGATCAATTTGACTAAAGCTTGAGAAGTATATATATATATTATATAAACACTTTTTTTTATGTAAGCGTTCCTAAGAGAATTATCTTTGCCGTTAACACCTAGTGTCTGTGTTTTTCTACAGTACGCCATCTGAAGATTCTTAACGAACTTATATTTTTCACTAAAATCGAGGAACCTTGGCTCTTTTGCCAACAGGTAAGTCCTATAACGATGTTATTTCCGGTTTCATATCGCCGTCTAAGTTCACTGCTGCACGGAAACACTCGAAAACTGGGTGAAATATATTCTAGATTAGCACACTTTTCCGCAATAAATAGTGGCAGGTAAAGAAAATAGTATCAACTCAGTGACTTAAGGTTTGTAAAGCGATCTTTTTCTCATGTCTTTTTTTTTCTCTTTTCACATGTTGCTTATCTATCGTGCAAATAAATATTCATTTTAAGATTAAAAATAGTTTCATGTATCAGAAAATGTTGAAATTTCACATGCAAAATCTTTTTATGTCCGGATGGTTATCAAACGTTTCTTAATAAAAAAATCTTTATATTTTAGCTGTTATTTTCAGTAACTAATCTCTGTACGGGTTCGGTAGATTTGACCGATCTCGCAACCACCATAAAAAATAAGAAAATAAACATAAATTATGCCCTTTTCATCCTAGAATAAACACAAATTATAACACGAAAACATAAATGCTTAGACGAAATAGCTTAAATCTCATAACAGTTATATATATTTATTATATTGACCTTTCACCCGTTCCTGGCTAACAATACAGAAGTTACAACGACGCGGCTTACGTGTACTCACGTTACCGTATCAAATAACATAAAGGTGACCTTTGGTCTGTACAAAGTAACTTGTCTAGGCTGTGTTTTAGTCGGCTAGTATTTTGTAAAATACAGTCACATCTCAATTATTATACATTATATATGTATATAGATTATTGCTATTTTGAAATAAGTTCTTAAAGTTATTTTTCTTAATACAGAAAAAAGTAACTAAAGAAGTAAAGCAAACAATTATTTCTTCCAATTACGACCTTTGTACTCGGTTGTTGCTTGACGTAGGTTGCTAAGCCTTTAGAAATTTTGCACGTGGAGGATATGAAACAAATAATGGCTGGAGACGGCTTGAATGGGTAATAAAGAAAATTTTTCTTCATTACCCATTCAAGCCGTCTCCGTCTCAAAGTGGGTTCCTCGTCATTGAATATGAAACAAAATATTTTTTTCAGGTTTTATATATAAATTTGAATAACTAAAAAAATCTTAAATTACAATACCATAGAATTCTAATATAATTTATCAAGCTTAGTAAGTAAGCTTTATTTGGGTCTAAAAAAATATGCAATTTCAAGGAGACTAAAGACACAACCTACTTCCTTGAAATTTTAATTCAAAAGAATGAAATGGCGGAAGGTACGTTAGAAAGGCTGAGAAAACTACTAGGGGGACATTCTGAGCTTTCGATTGGTTATTCATGTCATATATAGAAGTGAGTATTTACAAGGGAGCGTTTCCAAAATTGGAAAGCGGTGGGCGGGGTTCCACTGTGTTTGATTTATTACGCGAGCAATATCTTAGCAAATAGAAAAGAGAAGACCTTCTTATTTTATATTCTAGCTTGTCAATATCTGAAATTTGAGTTCTTAATTCGTACAAAACTACAGACTTAGTATTTTGACTTCACAAACATCTAATTTGAACCAGTGATGCATTCAACATACCACGTGACACACAAAAATCGATCTGTGTTTTTATATCCTTCTTTCAAATTAACAAATTGAGTAATATATAGTACTAAAATTTGAATTATAATCCACAGTTGGATACCGAACTTATTAACATAAATGAATGAAATAGTAGTTCAATAAAATTTTGAATGCGAGTCAACAAATGAGATGACATTGTTTTTCACCTGTGACCCGTCTCGAAAGGGTTAAAGGTTCTATTCTTCCATGTGTCTTATCTTTGCCTTAACGCAGGTAATGTAGCAAAATCTTCAGCAATAATATTTGTACAATAATGCAACACACGTCGAATTTTGTATCTGTTGGAAATACTTTACACAAAGATTTCTAAGGAACGTGCTCTAGGTTGTACAAAATGTACAGAGTTTGTTTAAAATTATGGATGACCAAGAAAAAACCAAACCAAAAAAACACCACCAGATTATGGATAAAAGGCCACAAGGGTGTATATGTTGAACATTATGTTAAAGAATATATTCAACGATAAATGAATCTTTAACTTGTTTCCCCGAAAGGGGCCGAAGGCCGCCTGGCGGGGGTCACCTGTTTTAACCACTCGCACCTCTATTGACCCTATGCTCGTGACGTCATGCATCATTACCGGCAAGCCAAAAAGTAAATACGTAACAGAGAGACAATCTAGTAATAACAATGTAGTTGCTGGTATTGGAATTTGGGATCAAGTATTTGAAATGACAATCAGGTGTACGGCAGTTAGTTGTACAAACAACGAATCACTCCATTTAACTCTACATACTGGATCTTTTGGAAACCTCTAAAACGATAACTCTGGCGGCAGTAAAACATGCAGACCCAAATAACATTGACAAGGCTTAGAAACAATAGTTATACCATAGACTGTGCAGTTTCCATTTAATATCAAGTTAGTTCTACTTACTTGTATACCTTGTCACACTTATACTGCACAGCTCTTGATAAAATCTGTAGCTTGTAAATGTTTGGTGCTTCCCGTAATCTAAATACTATGATATAGGCCCATACAAGCAGTGCTAGGTGGAAGGGCCCAGTAGGCGATAATAAAGTTTTATCAAAAATGTGGCTTCTTAAGACAGGTGGTCTTAAAATCCAGGACTTATTTGTGTAAAATATATGGTAATGTGTACTGAAAAAAAATTGTCTTAAAAGACAGGAGGAGTATATCTAGATTGTAAATATACCACTGACAGGACATAAACGATAGGCCTAGTCACTAAAAACAACTTCCACTTAACCTCAAGTGAGCTATGTAGTTGGACGTCTCGTACACTTTCCACAGTCTGATATCGTGCACCCAGCCGGCCACAAAATACTTGTAAGCATCAAGGTTTTTATAGGCCTTGAAATGCTTTCCCGTGTGTAAAGATGTTGTCAGGACTAAATAATTTACGATATTACGAGTAAGCCGAACTCGGGTCCTCCGTTTGCAATGTCGACTAATTGACTGGCATCTAGCGCGATTGTCATTACTGACGGGATGGAATGATTGTTTGTTTTGTTTGTTTTTTGGAATTTCGCGCAAAGCTACACGAGG
>NW_013665837.1:460390-465907 GCF_000517525.1 Limulus polyphemus | reverse complement strand
AAAGGTCGGATACTTTTCTCACAGGCCTCGTATATGTATGTGTACGTAGTGTTATTTCTGTTTATTAGGTTAAATCCTTTATAAGTTTATTTTTACTGCCATCTACCGATCATTATAAAAGTAATCCCTCCTAATATCCAGGTATTCCACAATGGTCAGCTTATATTTTCGTGTTCAACGCTGCGTTAAAAACACTAAGTAAAATTAGAATTATAATTCTATTATTTTTGAAAGATAAAATTTCAAATATAAATGGATGTTATGAATAACTGACGTAAGAGTTTTGAGATATTTAGTCTTAGTTTTGTTATGATCAAATAAATATCGCCGAATTTATTTCCATGCGGAGAAACAAACATCAAATCATCATAGCTATAGCGCATAAGAAAGCTGCAACAACTTTTGAATAAGAGGTAACCTTTAATCCATTTATCCCATTGACGTCAGTATTGGAAAAGGTCATAGGTTGGTTCTGTGGTAGAATTCTGGATTTCGTAGCTGACAAGCTGGGTTCGAATCCGTGCGATATACCAAATAATTTCCCACGCTAAAGTTGTGGGTGTGTTATAAAAGTGACAGTCAATCCCTTAACGTGAATGTTGGGTGCTGCTGATTGGCTGCATTTCTTCTGGTCTGTAATTCAAAATTAATAACGACGTATATGGTTCTTACTACCTTTGTCATAAATATGAAATATAAATACTGTTGGGAAAAGATTCATTTCATATTGATCCGGAGGTCAATTCTTGAAACGAAAGGTCGAGTTGTTTTTTAATCATCCCATCAATATAACACTTCAGTTAGCCATTAGGTTTGTTTTATTGCCGCAAGATTTTTAAGTCATGCGTTGTTTTATGTTCCATTAAACTAGCGTTATGTAACTATGTTCTGTATTCTTAAAGTCATATGCTTTGTACTTAAACCTAAGTTTCTTTGTTATAATACCTCTAAATATTTTAATAATACTCCATAAATAAAGCGAGTCGCATACTTTTACTAGCAAATGTTTAGTCAGAATCCTATTTGACTAGCAGCAACTATTTAGAAAAAAGAAAGACATTCTAAAATGCTATTGTTAGAATATTCACCGTCGCAATCTTTTTAATGGCATTGCTATTTTTAATAGAATATATTACAAAAACGTTTATAAAATATTTCAAGAGATTATAGTAAATATGAAAAATTAAAGAAAAAAAACCAGAGTATTTGAAATTGCTTATTAGAGATTTTTGTCTTGTGGTTTTGAAATTAGATTTAAATATTTTTCTTTCTTTTTTTACTAAATTAGAGTTACTGTCAGAGGTATATATGCAGTTACTGCATCATAATTTCAGTGACTGTCACATACCAAAAGTTGTCCAACACTACCATCAAGTTTTTGGTGTTGAATTTAAAAAAGAACTGATTGACGGGAAAGACTTGGACAAATGAATATTTAAAGTAAGACGCAAGTAACTTACCTAAACAATTAATTTAATTTTAACGAATTTTTATTATTATTTTCAATTAACATAGCACTACTTATGTTGCTCTAGTCAAAAAGCTAAGACTTTCTGATCCAGGTCCATATTACGGACTGTAGAGCACTTTAGAATGAACTTAAATTCTATATGCATTCCTCGATTATACTTAATACGAGTTAATGAACTGTTTCTGAAATTGTAAAGTTACTTTTAAAGCAGACGACCATATATGTATATACAACGTCGCCAGTCTCCTAGTTAACCGTTTTGTCAATAGATGTCGCATGGATTTTGCATACTGTCTCCAAGTTCCTTGTTAAAAGTTTAAAAAAAAATGATGATAGATTTACATCAACAGGAGAGATGGTGGAATACAGAAGAGTAGTAGTAGTACCGGAGACATTTAAATTCCATGTATTTTCGAAAGCTATAAATATATATGTGTTCGTATTTGTTTAATTGTATATATTATCAACATAAATATATAATCAACCTGTCAATTTTTCAGTTTTAAAAAGTTCTCAAAGAATGATTCACACACATTTAAAAGACATCAAACAAAAAATTGATAAACTATGGAGTCAGAACACGTTACAAGAATGATTATCAATTTTACAACATAAATTTCTAATAAATGTTAAACTTATCAACTTACGATTGTAAGACAACAGCAGTTCAGCCTCTTCATCTTCGTAAATATCAACAGCAGAGACAAGATGAACCTGAGACAAGAACTTTTATATCGTAATTATTTCGTGGTGATAAAATATATTCTCGTCTATGAAAGCAATAAGGTGTTAGTCTATGAAAGGAATAAGGTGTTATCGGCTTCCTAGCTATTATATATATATATATATGTTTGCACTTCATTCTGGTAGGAATTATGTAAAAGTATTCAACATAGCACAAAAACTGAACATAAATATAGTAAAACCAGCGGAATCATGCTTAAAACACACACAAACACAACTTCCAAGCAATGTTATTTCTTTTATATATATATATTAATCTCCTTCATATATATTCTTACAATTTATATTTAATTTAATTTCTTTTCTCCTGAAATGCATAGCACACCGAAACTGACCCATTGCCTCTATTTTACGAAATGTACATAAACAAGACAGCCTGATTGAAAGAAAAGTTGGCATTATATTAAAAAACAAACAATAATACCCAAACGTATATTTCGTAATTATAAATTCCAATCGGAACATCTCTCGAACTTTCCCATGTATGTAGCGAAAAAAAAACAAAATATCGGGTTTGCGGAGTAAACATGATTCGAATATTTTTGATCACATTATCAAAATCTCAAATTCAAAATTAACACCAAATGTGCGACTAACAATAACACAGTTCCAGATGAAACTGAAAGACCGAAATTAAAACAAGTATACAAACAAAGTTACCTTTACCTAATTAAATAAACAAACTAAATTCCTATAATAACCAAACACGCAATATCTTGTTTAACCCTCGTAATTCACAAGGAGGAGAGAATTTGAATGATTGTCTCGCTAGCGTCATAAGCATGTGCATTACTGCCCAAGGGTTGTGACTTTCACGAAGACTTTCTAGTTTTCATGGCAAAAATAATCGCTCCTAGGTGAAACATGGTTACAGCACAATTATTTTACTCAAAAGAGTGAAAAATGTAACATTTAAACATTTTACCGGATCTATTTTTCTACGTCAAAATACATGTTCTTCGCTGAGCGTGTTTTTACTAGGGGTGACGGTAAATACTGAGCGATGTTCCGATTTAAGAAGTAATTTAGAATATAACCTTTCATGGTTTTGGAAAATTATGTGTATAATGTTAACATTAATCTCATTATGGCCAGGTGGTTAGGGCGCTTGATTCGCAACCTGAGAGTCGCGGGTTTGAATCCCCGTCCCATCAAACATCCTCGCCCTTTCTGCCGTGGGGGCGTTATAATGTGACGGCCAATCCCACTATTCGTTGGTAAAAGAATAGCCCAAGAGTTGGCGGTGGGTAGTAATGACTAGCTGCCTTCCCTCTGGTCTTTTACTGCTAAATTAGGGACGGCTAACGCAGATAGATTTCGTGTTGCTTTGCGCGAAATTCAAAACAAACCAAACCTTCGGCCAAAGAGTTCTTTTTTTCTTTTTACACAGTACAAATTACTCGCCCGCATTTCGGCTCTAATACAGGCATACAATTTTGAAAATCTTTAACAGAAATATCGGTTTAAATACGCCATTTTCACAGCAGTGGCAGCCTACCTTCTTAATTTATTCATGTCGCTAACTTTGTAATAATGTTTCCACAATTCTATAAAAGCCCTGACTCACACACCTTGTTTCCTTCCACACAGTGAAGTCTCAGTGAGTCGCCATTTTTCTCGTTAATCAGATCAAACTGGTGTTTGTAGGCTGCACATATCTGGTTGTCTCCACCTTTTATCGGACTGTCCACCAGAGTGATCAGTTGAGGAGGCTCCGCTACAGGAAGCTCCTAAAAGTTTTAAAGGTCTCATGAAACGAAAGAAAAGAGAGCACAGTAAAATAAAACCACTGAAAATACTGATTTCATACGGATACATATACAACAACTTACTAAATATTATTTTGAATTTTGGCAGTAAGTAATGAAATTCCACCAAATTTTCGAAATACTCAAAACTCGACAAAAATAATATTATCCTTGAAAATATTTAAAGTTTGTGTATGGGTTTATGTGAATGTAAATGAAGGAAAAACTAAACCTTTAGTGGAAAATTAACTGATTATTACGTTATCATGGAGGCTTTTAGAGCAAAATTCTTTTCTTACAAACACTCTTTTCTTATTCTTGCTGTTTATTTTAACAGTAAATTGTATCATTTTTTAAAGGTTTAACCCTGAATGTCATTCAGGCAATTATTTTCACGAGGAAGCTAATTTATGTTTTTGTTTTAGGGTAAAGCCACAGAACAGGCTATCTGCGCTCTGTCCAACGCGGGGATTCGAACCTCGGATTTCAGTGTCATACATCCGTAAACTTAGCGCTGGACGCATAGGGAACAGGAGACATATTTTCAGCACTTTGATTTTGTTTCTCTAGTTAAATTTTTTTAAGCATTTTCTATAGGTTGACATTGAAGTAATTAACATTGTCGTTCTGTGATTGACAAATAGGCAGAATATTCACTGTAATTTAGCGTGCTTAAAAATTCGCAAAATCAACACTTTTGTTATATTTGTAACAGATAAAACATTCCACGTTTCTAATGCATTCTGTAATTACAAACTGCTATTCTGTATCAATATTTTGATGTTTCAAAGATACTAATGGAATTTTACTCTAATTTTTGTTTAATCTTTATTTACAACTCCAGTTAATTTATATTTTTTTTGCTTCTCTCTCTCGAGCCAGACATGACCTGGTGCTTACGGACGCTCGTTTCCAAACATGCTCGCCCTTTCAGACGTAGGGGTGTTATAATGTGATGGCCAATCCCATTATTTGTTGGTAAAAAAGTAATCTAAGTGTTGGCGGTGGGTGGTGTTGACTAGCTGCTTTCCCTTTAGTCTATCACGTAAAATCAGTGAGACTAGCGCAGATAGTCCTCTAGTAGCTTTGTGCGAAATTCAACAAAACCTATCTCTCTATATACCTCTTTTATATTTCTGTTTCACTTACTGCCTTCTGAAATATTTATCTATCTGCTAATTTTTAATTTAAAATGTTTCGTGATTGTCTATACAGCTCTGTATTTCATCTTATTAGAATTTACCTACAATTGTTGATAGAACTAAAACAAGAAGATTTGTTTCTTTGTAACTGTATTCATTGACTCTCACGATCAGATAGTATGATTCATTTCTCGCGGCTTATGTATACAGAAAAATGGGAATCTGAATTATTTCGTGCTGCTTTAAGGTATAACTATACAACTTTAACGATACGAAATGTAGAATTTCACTTAGGGTTGGCGAAAAAAAAACCATCGGACAAAAAACACCTACCCTTAATATATATATATATATATATATACAGGGTGGGCCAAAAGTAGGGTTACAGTTACTCTATTATTTGTTTCTCCTT
>NW_013665837.1:453846-459390 GCF_000517525.1 Limulus polyphemus | reverse complement strand
TAAATTTCTAATAAAGGAAAAGTGTTTAAGTGTTAACTGTAACCCTACTTTTGGCCCACCCTGTATATACACAATATGTTGTTTGGTTTGTTTGTTCGGCTTATTTTGAATTTTGCGCAAACTACACGATGGCTAGTTGCGTTACCCGTCCCTAATTTAGCAGTGATAGCCTAGAGAGAAGGTAGCTAGTCATCACCACCCACTGCCAACTCTTGGACTACCAACGAATAGTGGGATTTTAAAGTTTTGAGAATATGTAAAGATTGTTTCCGCATTGCGTAATGCATTCTAGTTAACACTGATCAACACATTCCAATCAAATTAGCTACAGGAGAGAAATGAGCACCAGAAGCTACTCTTAGGGCATTTCCTGACTTCCTATATTTTCCTAGAACCATCTTTGTGATTTAACTGTTGGCATGTATCAACTCATAGAGGCGAAATAATACTTCTTAGTTCCGGTATAAGCATACGACATCAAAGGTCTACGTCGTATAGAACTTTTGTGACATGGTGTCAGTTGATCACCCAGTACGTGAATGTTATTACCATTGTTGCCAAGGACAGTGGTATTCCAATGCTAATGACTTATAGTACCTAGACTTCCACTGATATTACAGATTCATCTGAGTGCCAGACTATTTACACGAAGCTACGACTTATTTCAAATCGATATCATACAATGCACAAGTAATATACACACTATTGTTTTACCTGCACCTTATGTCCTCATAATGAAATATAGTGACGTAAATGCTTAAATTTATTGCTATGTCAGATGATATAAGGTATTGAAAATACTTATGGAAACGGTGAGGGAAAAGTGTATACAAAGCGAATACTACGGGAATGTCAACTGTTTATCGTATAAAAAAAATGAACTGCATCAGAGTACAGTAATTTGTTGATAGTTTATACTGTGCTTGATTGTAATTCAACCGATAAGGAAGCGCCATACCATTACCAAGTCTATAAAGTACAGGCAGTCATACTATGCCCAGTAGCAGTAGTGTGAATCCAGTAATGGCTCCCAGGACTGAAATACTGCATGACAAATGTGTAGAAATCAACGTTTTGGTTCGTCAAAGGTACTCCATACGAAACATTACAACAACACTTCATGTTTCAATAGTAGATGTATGCAAGACTGAATAAATGCATGTTAACATGTTAATTATAGAAGTATGCAAGATATAAAACTAAAATTCCTCAAAAGTGATTCTAACTATCTCGAGGTATGTTCTTTTAGAGATAAATGAAAGTTCAGTACAGATCTTAAAATGACCTTCCTGTAGATACAGATGTGACCTTTACGTCGAGAATAGTAAAATACACATCGGCATAAAGTCGTCCAAATGGACGTGTAGCTGCTCAAATCTTGCTGTTGAGGAGACGTAGTACCCAAACCAAAAGATGGATATGGGTATTAGACCACAAATGGTGAATGAGCAAAACCAGAAACGTGTGTTCTTTCCAGATGAACCCAATTACTCGAAACAATTAACTACAATCTGTTCAACGGCAGAAAGGAAAACAGTACTATAGCTAATTTATAACATCTTCAGTAAAGCATGGTGAAATTAGCACAAGTTTGGGGCAGCATTTCAGCCAGTGATATCGGCAATCTATACAAAACTGATGGCATCCTGACTGTTGACAAGTACAGGCTAATTCTGATTCATCGTACTATTCTCTCAGTAACACGACTGATCGCTCGGAGGTTCATTTTCCAGCAAGAAAACGATAGAAATAGTACATCAAATGTGGTGAAATGATGTATTGATGGAGCACTCACAATCATGGTTCAACCTGCACAAAGTGCCGATATGAGCATTCTTGAGACTGTATGGGCTTTTATAAACTGAGAACGTCAAAAAGCAAACAGAAACGTTGGCGTAATTATGGGAAGTAATACAGACAGTTGGAACAATATTCTACAATTGTACATTGATAATTATATGGTATGGCAGCATCAAAATAAGGTATATATTTTGTGTAAGGCAAAGGCCTCAGACACAAAATACTAGTACATTGCATAATTTATTTACTTTTTCTTGTATTTTCGGTGATAATGTTTTATATCATTAATTAATTAATCTTCTAGTTGTCATTACTCTTTGTTCATGACTCCTGTGTAGTGTATCGCTTGTGTGTGTTTAATTATTTTCTTTGATGTATATTATCACATTGATTATTAAATATACACTTTTTCTGGAACTATTTCGTAAGTTATTAATAGAAAATATTCGCGTTGCTAGCCACTAACTTAGAAGTTATGATGCAATACGAATATAGCATGTCATTAGAGATCTATCATATCTATCACAGCCAATTTTCATCCATATCTGATAAGGGCCATTTTAGGTTCTTATTGACACCCATCTTTTCTACCAATTCATAATTCAACTAGAGTAAGCCTTGAAGAAAGTTGCTCTTATTTTAGAAAGGTTGCATGAACTTATTATAGAACTGAAATGTTATTTACAATTATTTTCGACAAAAGGTAATATTCTTAAAATCTAATTTTATTAAAACTTTCGTTAATATCGGAACGAGTACCACGCTGTGCTTTAACTTAAAAACGATATTAGGGTATATTTTTAAGATTAAACTCGCATGGAACACAATGAAGAAAAACAATAAAAAATAAAAGCAAATAATTTTGGTATCTGATTACAGTATACAAAGTTAATCTATTCTACCATTTTTGGACCCTTGACCATCAAAAGGACGCTAACACTACAGGGCAGTGTGAGCTGAGTAGTGTTTTTGTGGAAGAAAACACACAGGAACATAATTCTGATATTTATGAAGGCTCTGAAACATTGATAAAAATTCGATTTTGTAAATGTTTCTCAATTGCAAGAATGGCTTTTAATTCTTTTGTATTTCAACCTAACATTTAATAAGAAAAGACAGATGAAAACACGGAATAAATATATCTCTGCACACGAAAAAACAAAGTTAATTTCAATTTGATACTATTTCTTCCAAGGTTTATCTTTTTTAAACGATTTTTGGAGCAATTTTTTTCGGTATCTCTCTCTGTTGATTCCACCTAAGAATAGGTATTTACTGTGTCAAATTTCTACTTACAGTTTCAATTTGAAATTCTTATTTCAAACATTTCGAAGAACGTGGTTTGTGGGTATTTTTTTCGATAAAATGTATTTTTCTTCATATAAAATCACCCATTCTTTTGAAGATTACATGATTTATGTGAATGCAATCTAGCCTTCAGCACCGCAAGATCAGGTTTTTGTTACTATAATTAAGGTGAGTCTATTAGAAATAGTATATTAAGCTATACTTCTAGAGAAAGTGAAGATAAATATGTTAAAATTTAAATCTTATATATATATATTTTTTTCTGAACAGTCGAGAAAATATATTGACTTACCCGAATAACCTGGAACCCATCCACAGTGTCAGTATCTGAAGATGCACACCATGCTGTCCAAGCAGCGGAGTGGCGCCACTGTAACACAAGCAATCTTCGCCCAACGGCTACAACCATACGCAGATGGCTATCACCAGGACGACTAATGGCATACAAGTGACATCCTATGAAATGGCAAAAAAAAACAAAAACAACAACACAAAAATAACTCTTTCAACAGAAGAAATCCTGTTGATAAACATAACTAACTAACATTATTTTTAAAAATTGTATTCATTTTCTGATTGCTGAAAAAATGCCAAATGGAAGGAGTTACAAGCTATCAAAGAAAGCACCTTATATGTGACACATGGATAAACAGAGACTTAGCTGTCTCTATTTTCGATATATTGGTCAGAGAGAAGGTAGCTCGTTAAAAGTACTTGCCGCCACAAAGGATTTGTACAGCTTTGAACCGAATAAAGAAATTGAATACAAAGTGATGCGTTTTAAGGGCATTGCAGCGCGAACCTCAGACCTTCGATTTTGGTATACATTTTGCTAAGCAGTTTACACAAAGTTTAAACATAGTATTTAGTGTTTATTGGTTAAAGTTTTATCAAGTGTGAAATGCCATTAAGAATTAGCGGAATTTGTTATAAATTAATAAAATGTGAAAGAAAACTTGACTCACTCCACCCGGATAGGTCATCATAAAATAATTCGGTTTGTATAATTGTCAACTAATTCAGTGATTGTAGATTACTTCCTAATGACTTATAGATGTGGGTTCACAATACTTCTTCATTTGGTGGCCAACAAAACCTTTCAATAGCCCTTTCTCTCTTTTAATGATTCGTCCGGACGTTTGTTTGTTTGTGTCATTTAAGAGCAAAGCCACATTTGGCTATCTGCTGTGTTCAACTTGGGAAATCGAACCCCATAATTTAGCGTTGTAAATCCGTAAACTGACCGCTGTCCCACCGGAGGACTTATCTGGACGTTCAGAGGGCGTTTATTTAATTCAAACATAAACTGTACACTATTTCTTTTCATTTATAATTGTCAAGTGGACTCAAACTTTACTCAACCAATTTGTTTCCAAAAGCCTACGGTAATTTAAATGCAAGCAGAAAGTTTAGATATAAGTTGCTCTCTGGAATGTAGTTTGAAATTAAAGAACGCTGAAAAGTTATGGAAAAATTTATAATTATTGATATGGAAGTAAATGTTACTGAGGAGTTTATTGACTACTTTATTGCCATCCGGTGAGAATATAATAGGCACGATATGCAATATCCTTGTAGTAGTATTCAGTAAAGCGTAAAAACCTATGATCTGCTAATAAACTGTACTTATAATTTCATTGAAAATGTAATTACTGAACCAACACAACATATTTTTTTTTATTCAAAACATAATAAACTTGGTCCACATTTTAAATATATCTGTTTTAATCATCTTATAACCAGAAATTATAAATGGCAAATGAGAAATACGATCTACGAGAAACTCCACAGCTCGTGAAAAAGTTAGAAAAAATACGTAAGTTAGCATTTTTTATCTATTATTTTATAAAATACCTTTTGTTTTCTCGAGCCTGTGATCTCGAATATCCGCTTTTCCTCTAACCCCATTTTCTTTTGGTTCAATCTCAAAATCCGAGAGCCTGAAAACATGGATTCTACCGTCTCTGCCTACGTGTATTGTAAAAATTAGATAAAAAAATGAGTTTCATACAAAAAATAAAAAAGATGTAAGAGAGAATAAAGAAGCGAAACTTTTATATTAGAAATACTTAAAATAAAATGGTAGTTTTTGTAAATAAAATAACAAAAGAAAAAAAAAACTAACTTCAGTCCGGTTTACATAGTTGGCTCATTATGCATAAAATGTGCGCTTATTCTTCAGTATTAAAAATGGAAATTTTTTTGCTTTATCCTAAACAGTGCGCATCTATAGAGCAGGTCTACAAAATTTCATTCATTCGGTTTGCCTACTTTTGACACTAGAGCCATGTGAAGTTTTCCAGAAAGTTTCATAAAGTTCAATACCCTCAAACTTTGTGCAGCAATAAAAAACATTCATGCAAGTATTATTTTTCTTTGAGGTATGAATAGAAAGAATAAATTCAGTGTGCACATGTTTAGAAAGTTTGGTTGTTT
>NW_013665837.1:444525-452846 GCF_000517525.1 Limulus polyphemus | reverse complement strand
CCACCGCCAACTCTTGGGCTACCTTTTACCAACGACTAGTGGGATTGACCGTCACATTATAACGCCCCCACGGCTGAATGGGCGAGCATGTTTGGTGGGATGCGGATTCGAACCCGCGACCCTAAGATTGTGAGTCGAGCGCCTTATCCACCTGGCCATGCCGGGCCTAGAAAGTTTGATTGCCGAAGATGCAAAATCTGTTTCAAAATAATCTGTATTTCTCCATTATTCGCTAAATTTAAAGTTTGTTTTGTTTGTTTTGTTTTTTTAATTATGCACAAAGTTACACAAGGGCTATCTGTGCTCTGCCCACCACGGGTATCGAAACCCGGTTTCTAGCGTTGTAAGTCCGAAGACATACCGCTGAGCCACTGGGGGGCCTAAATTTAAAGGTCTAATTAAACGACAGTTATTAAAGGGTAAGTATTTTAGGCTGACGGTAACACACAAAAATACGTTTAATCCAGCCAATAACGCTTGAGTGAAACAAAATCCAAATTTCTGCTTTATTTTAAACATTCAGTTTGGCTCCCAATTCACCTAAAAATCATCACTGTATTACACTGAACAAAATTTGATATGGGGAACTTAAATTTGTTTTTACAGCAGAAGAATAAAATGATGTAATGTGAGTAATGTCAAGATAACAACAACAACATAATCTAAATACAAGTTTTATTAAGTGCAACAACTATTTTTATTATTGGCCATTCCTATATTTGGCATACTTATTTCGTATACTTTATTTTGTGCATTAGAACTTTATATTTTGGACTGCAAACTATTATACGAAAATGAGGGAAACTCGGGGTGCAATGTTCAAACTTTCCTGACTGAAACTTATGTTTCTCAGTCAGTGTACCCTAATTTCGCCAGGAGTAGTAGTTTTCTTTAGAACCACCAGGTACTGTGATTACTATAAAGCATTTAAATTCATTTGTAGAAAAAATATAATTATTTTATTAATTATTCCTAATTGTTTAATGTTCTAATGAGTTTTAAAAACTGCACAACGTGTGTATAAAATTGATTCATGTTTACATCGTGACTTGCATGTAATAACAGTGTATTTATAACTACGAGTGTTACCTCAACATTAAAGCCTTTACTTAGCAGCAACACCTATATTGAAGCAATCTATAAAAATAACAAAAACACGAAGCTTTAATCAATATAGTAATATAGGTTTGCTGTAAGTAACGCTTTGAACAACGAAGGTTTCTAATTTGAGTGGGGAAGGTCTTTATAAGAACAGAAAACTCTAAAGATAGAAAAACATCGTCAGTTGTTAATTTTTTTAGATCTGCTACTTACCATAAAAATATGTATGACTTTTGAAAATACAACTTCGTAAAAAATTTAACAAATGTTTAGAAATGTCAAAAAGTTTTATAAATCTTCCAATTGCCTGGTTTTATTTAAAATCCAATATGAATATTAAAGCACACGTGACATATTATCAAATAAAACATGCATGTTTCTGCTGTAAAACCATTATTTTCGTATATTTGAATGGATGTTTTAGTAATAAGAACGCGTCATTTAGTTTGTTTAACCTAACTCTGTATTCTTTATCACATAAAGGATCATTAGAGAATATAACATTTTGTAAGGGTTTCCAACAGCAAAGGTAAAACACCATTTGGGATGTTTTTCACAAGTTCTCATTTCATTTTGCTAAAATAAAAGAGAGGGAAAGAAATGTACAAAACAAATCAAAAAGAGACGAATAACATTAAATTATCTTGACTTCGATTAAGTTAATTTTTCTATTGAAATTGTTTTAATTGGCGAGATTTACACATATTTTATGATGCCCATTAAAATATTGTGTATAGTTCTATTTCTTACATGTGCTTTTATATATATTTGACAAAATAAAGACGACTCCATCCCATGAAGAGAAGAACTTATAGTTACTGAATAATTAAAAGAAAAATACGTGTATTGTTTAATTCTCAGTTTACAAGTACAAAAAAACGTCTGTTAATTTTGGAATATTTGTCTGCAGAAAACCTTTAGTAATAACATTTGGAGTTTTTGAGCCCAATATAACATATAATGTTTCAGAAACCACAAAAATGTTTGAGCGAGAAATGTTTATAAAGTCTTTCATCAATCTAAGTTTTAAGTTTGTTCAACATTTTGTCCGGGTTGTGTAATCACGACTTGTTTATTCAAGTAACTTATAATGACCAGTTCAACCACTATCATAACTCAAAACTCACAGTAAGTTTACTCTGTATATAGCGTACACACGAGGAACATTACACTTTCTGCAAGTTATGATATATTGATTCTCCAATTTATTACTTATGTGGCAACAATAACTTTTGAGACGAAGCTGAAACAGGTTGTGTGAACTCTCTCCTCGCTAGGATACGGTGTTTCTTGTGTTATGAGAAGAATAAAAACACTTGTAGAAATTCCAAGTTTTAAACTCACTACACGCCAGAAATCTACATCCAGAGTATAGACAGCGTAACTAGCAAGAATTGTACTAAAAACAACATCCGGCCTGACCAACTCGCTGAAAAACGAGACATGCTAAAAATAACGTACAACCAGACCCAGACCGGATCAACACATTAAAGATGAGATACACTAAAAACAAGATGGAATCCTCAATAGCCGCGGCAATGGAATTTCTTTCAGGCAGGATTAGAATAAATTAACCTATAGGATCTTGGACGTGGTCAAATGCATCAATCGAAAGTGTTTGACCTCCTGAGTCCAAAACTGTAATTAGATCTCAAATCAGTCAAAAGATGACGGAGCTATGAACTAAAAGTTTGTAATTGAGAAAAAACAAACAAACAAACAAAAAACTCAGAGCCGTTCTATGAGCCTCTCAGCCGCGGCTAAAAACGTCCGGCCAGATCTAGACTGGATCAACAATAAAAGACGAGCTATACTAAAAACAACGTCCGGCCAGAACCAGACTAGACCAACACACCAAAAGATGTGATACACTAGAAACAATGTCCGGCCAGAACCAGACTAGACCAACACACCAAAAGACGAGATATACTATAAACAACGTCCTACAAGACCCAGACAAGACCAACACACCAAAAGACGAGATATACTTGAAACAACGTCCGGCCAGACCCAGACTGGATCAACACACCAAAAGACGAGATATAGTAAAAACAAGGTACATCTGATGCAGCACGTCAAAGATACACAGAAAGGCTTCGATGAGCGAAGGGCTGGAATTGAACTGTGCACAGAGACCAGAAAAAAGTGTAGGGGTGTGTGAGGAGGCTCAGATGCAACATTAAACAACTGATCACAACTCAATAACTTGGTTTCGTTGTATTATTTTAAACCATATATATCGTAGTCAGTATTATTTTATAACATGTTATGTTAGTGTCAATCATTAAAATTGAGTATTTTTAAAACCCGACGGTTGTGTACGAATTCAAATGGACATTTGGGGTTTAGTATAACCCCTTAAGTAAGCAAAATCACAGACTGAGCTAATAGTCCTCGTAGTAGTTTAGCTATGAGATGAGGTAATAAAAAGTTTTGTTGGGTATTATACGGATTAACTACGTTGGGCTACAATGAATAGATCGGATAGAACACTTGGAAGAAACCTACTGATTAAAAAGGTAGAAAAAACGACCTTTAAACTCCAGGTAATTATAAAACTAAAAGATCTTATGTACTAACCCTGATGAAGGCAAAACGTTGGTTTAAATAAAAAATTATTTTATAATTATCTGGTGTTTAAAGATCGTGTTTCTCTAACCTTTTAATCAAAATGCGTAAATCCTTCCAGTGTGCACTACAGATCTTAAAAGATAGGAAGACACTTACCTTTGTCGACACGAAATAAAAGAATTCCGTGGGCTTCTACTACACTCAGCTGTCTGACTTGCACGGTTTTGTCGAAGATTGGCCGGTGTGCTGTTCCCTCTAACAACCATTATAAGGAAAGGTAAGTGAAGAAGAAATATTAAAATAATTGAGGTTGTTGCGTACAATTACATTTAAAAACGCAATAAAATTCACAATCAGAGAGCGATTTGCTATACATAGGAAATGTACTTTTTTTTTTTACTTTCTAACCTTCCAAGCCCTCAAAATGTGCACATATACATAAAAATAACTAATTTTACACATAAAGTAAACAAAATATATGACATATTTACATGATATGTGATACTAAAATTGTTCCAAAACTTAAGACTTTCTTGAAACTTTGATTTTTTAAGGTGATTGAATTAATAATTTCAATGCCAGAATAGCGAGAAGAAACTCAAGTTTAAATTCGAAAATGCTCAAATTAGACTTGCTAATATATGTTTTTCTTATTAGAGTCTCTATGTTTACAAATGATTTCTCCGTTAACTTACACAAGGGCTACCTGCTCATAGCCAACCTATATTTCGAGCTGATAGACTACAGAGAAGGCAGTTAGTCACCAACAATCACCATCAATTCTTAGATTACTCTTGTCTGGCCGAATAGTAGAATTTCACGGTTACATTTATAGTGCATTCACGGTTCCAAAGAGTGAAGCAAGTTTCTATGGTGACGGTCAGCGAACAAGGGACCCTCGGATTACAGTCTGGCCAAGCTAACCACCAGACTATGCCTGGCCCTTTATTAAAGCCCTTTACTGAAAATTTATTGAAAAGAGTTTCTTTGCATTGGATTTTGTTTTTCATTTCAAAATTTACAAACTTGATTATTCAAAAAGCAAATAGTTACATAGGAAATTCAACGAATAAAATATTGCCTATCTATCGTTAATCCTAGTTCGAGTGCTACAAACTCACCGCTAAAGGTATGATAAAGTACACCAGTTTAATACGGTTTCTTACCTTCCAAAAGGAACACACCGACTTCAGTGGCTAGTATCAATCGATTTTCTCCTGTAACGAGAGAGAGGTCGATTTTGTTTCTTCACCATCTACAGATGTTTCGTACCATAACTGACGTTTACTCTCATAATAAAGACCGTTAAATAGTAAAGCATAGTATTAGTTCAAGAAATTAACTTTTCTTTGAATGAATTTTCTTGTGATTATGCCTCAAGGGATTTACACGAGTTAGCTCAAAAGAGCACGATATTTGCTCAATGATGGCTGTCAAGTTACCAAAGAGTCACTAAATGAATTAGAAGTTTTCTAATCGACACAAACTTAAAAAAAATAAACGATATTAGGGCGTGTTCAGAATATCCGTCATTAACATTGGATTTAATTCTGCATCGCCTATCAACGATAATTATTGTGTTGGATAAACAAGAAATGAGTTGATTAGGATTATTATCAGTTGTGTCGTAATTTATGATTTAATTCTGCATCGCCTATCAACGATAATTATTGTGTTGGATAAACAAGAAATGAGTTGATTAGGATTATTATCAGTTGTGTCGTAATTTTCTAGATAGCGTGCGACTTTCTAGGCTTTGTGTACTGTAGTCGTATCTTGTAACATCTGTTATCTTTAAAAACTTAATCGTTACACACTATAATGATTAGCAGATAATACAATGTGGCTTTGCTCTAAAACAAACAAACAAAGTATCTTGTAAATTCGTGGATTAAGTTAGGTCTATGAACATGACATGATTTTATGATTTCTTGGAATAAATCTATTTCCGATACATTTTTGGAAATCGAAGCAGAAGTTGCGTACATTGTAAGTAGCGGCTTTAAGTTAAATGAAAAGTGGCGCGTACCCTTATAACTGAATCCAATTTCATACAGTAGCCCGTCTATCATTTGTTTGTTGTTAAGCTCTTGTTGTCAGAACTTTCACATAAAGCTACACAAGAGCTACCTGCGTATAGCCATCCCTACTTTTATTGTGATAGACTAGAGGGAATGCTGCTAGCCAACAGTACCCTCTGCCAACGCTTGGCTTACTCTAATCTCATAATGGGATTTGATCAGCTCTCTTACAACGCACCAATGGTCTCCGAAAGTATTCTTGCAACAACTGAACGCTAACCATTAAGCCACTTCTGGCTTAGCAGAATAAGAAAGTCTAGTTGTTTTAGTTTCATACAAATTACAGTTCGTTAACTTAATCTAGTTCACCCCGAAACGGTTATTCTTCAAAGCAATTGAAAATATATATAGCATCTCGACCACTTTTATGCCTGTCGTATCCCAATCGGTATAATGAGTTCCGGTATTGGGCAAAAGGCTTCGTCTGCACTAGATTTAGGAAACATAGTGTAGATGACATATCATTACATTTTTCATTACTTTCACTCATAAGTTCTTATAATTACATAAACTTCTTCAAAGGCAGAACTTGAGAACGATTCTTCTCTTCTAATTACGCGTGTTATTTTAAAGAAAAAAATCGATAAAGATATTAATTCTAATCAGATAATTTCCTAAATGAGAAACAAACGACAATTTTGAAAATCCAAGAATACGTTTATTTGCATATGTCAACTGTACAGATAAAGACTGGAAAAAATATAGCTTTGTATAACTTACCCCAAAGAATTTACGCATGCAATATCATGAAGAAAATATCGATAAAAACACTGAGGTTCCATAGATTATTTGTGTAACTTAAACCCAAGAATTTTCGCATACAATATCATTAAAAAAGTCTCGATAAAAACATTGAGGTTCCCATAGGTTATTTGTAAAACTTACCTCGAAGAATTTCTACACACAATATCATGAAGAAAATCTGAATAAAAACACTGAGATTCCCATGCATTATTTGATAACTTACCACCATGAATTTCTGCACATGATAACATCATCAGGGAAATCTGAATAAAAACACTGAGATTCCCATGCATTATTTGATAACTTACCACCATGAATTTCTGCACATGATAACATCATCAGGGAAATCTGAATAAAAACACTGAGATTCCCATGCATTATTTGATAACTTACCACCATGAATTTCTGCACATGATAACATCATCAGGGAAATCTGAATAAAAGCGGTGAGATTTGCAGGAAATAGCGATTTGTATAACTTACCCCAAGAATCTCCGCACGTAATATCATGAGGAAAATCAGGATAAAAGCACTGAGGCTCCCATGGCTGTAATAGTGAATAAGCAAACGATGAGCAGTGAATAATATAGAGACTAAAGTTATTCATATTACACAGAAAGTTTTCGTTAAAAAAAAAAACTATTAAAAACATTACGTATGAGGTTTTGAGTCCGTTTCAATTCACCATACTGTAACCTAAATTAATTTAGGTTTGTGAATAATGTTAAAACATTTAGCCTAATTCATTATTCGATATTATACAGCGGACCAACAGTTTAATGATGTTATATATATATATATATAATTATTAAAAACAATTTTGCTCTTATAAATTTAAATCAGTATAAAAAAATGCTAAAATCCAGCGGTTTATCAACTTCAGAGAAACATTTAGCAGTTTATACAATACTTATACACTATTTAGAGTAGTTTAACATTAAATTGTTTTTTTGAGGCGACTTCGTGAATTCTCTAATAGTACACTGTTGACAGTGTGGCACTATATCATACCAAGATAGTCTTACGAGATGATTTTGTGAAATTTAGAATACTAATACACTGTTATAGAAGGATACTGTACAATATCAAATCAATTTTCTGAATTCTATAAACTAGCATACTGTTAGAGTAGGGTACTATATCATATCAAATTAGTTTAACGAGACAACCTCGCAAATTTTATAATACTGTTAGAGTAGGGTGCTATGTAATATCAAATTGGTTTTAAGAGATAATTTTGCGAATTTCATAACACTAGAATTCTAGTAAAATGTTAAATTAGGGTGCTATGTCACATTAAATTAGTTTAACGAGACAACCTCGCAAATTTTATAATACTGTTAGAGTAGGGTGCTATGTAATATCAAATTGGTTTTAAGAGATAATTTTGCGAACTTCATAACACTAGAATTCTAGTAAAATGTTAAATTAGGGTGCTATGTCACATTAAATTAGTTTTACGAGACAATTTCGCGAATTTTGTAATACAATACGGCGTTAGAGTAGAGTTTTAGGTACCTTAAAATTGAAGTAGATTTTGCAAAATTTCTAATATTAATACACTGCCTGAAAGCTTATAACGCAAAAACCGTGTTTTCATACCATTTTGTAGCTTTGTGCTTGATTGGAAACAAACATACAAACAATCCAAATCATTACATTCTTAAAGCAGGACACATGTAATAACAAATAGGTTTTACGAAACAATTTCGCAAATTTTCTGATACTATCACACTGTTAATATAAAAAAAAGAGTTTAATAAAATTAAGTACAGTGTAGTAATATCAAACAGTGTATATATATATATATATATATATGTGTGT
>NW_013665837.1:439951-443525 GCF_000517525.1 Limulus polyphemus | reverse complement strand
TCAGGTTGCGAGTCGAGCGCCTTATCCACCTGGCCATGCCGGGCCTCTACTGACTGATTGACAGACAACACACTACCGTATGGTGGTGCGAGTGTTTAAAACTGTGTATATAAATCAAAAGATGTACTAAGAAAATGGACAAAAGACCAATAAAGAATAGTTTTAAGAAGCTGCACATACATTTTATTGTTGTCATAGTAACTAAAACTTCTTTTGAAAACCAAAAGTATGAAAATATAGTTAGTTTCGATCTTGAGTGTGGCAACAGTTTCCACGTCATTATTTTAATGATATAAATACATTATTTGTTTCAGAATTTCACACAAAGCTACACAAGGGCTACCGGTGCTTGGCTGTCCCTAATTTTCACTTGAGAGACTAGAGGGAATGCAGCTTGCCAACAGCACCTATAGCCAACTCTTGGGGTATTCTTGTCTGACCAACCAGAGGTAATTTGACCATCTGTCTTATAGTGTAGCCACGGCCCAAATAAACTGTGGAGCGACTTTTTGTGAAAACGAGTTACGAACCATAAACCAATCGATTCAAAGACTGAGAAAACTAACAATTTACCTGCCCCTAGCCCTTAATGATATATAAGTAAAAAGTTTATTCATCTTTTATATGATTATTTGTAGTGTTATCATCAAAGTGAGAAAATTATTTGCTAGTGATTGATTACAGGGTTTATATCCCCAATATCTTGTTTTTAAAATACTCGAACATATATGATCCGGCGAAAATAAATACTGAAACAAAATTCCAAAATTTCGCCAGAATCTAAAAACAAAATCTCGTATAAACTATTCAGCTGGAATTACCAAACTTACTTATAGGTATTTCCATTCTTAGATGGATATTTTTAGTTTTATAAATACTTAAAAGTTACCACGTTTTATATCTTAATGTTTTATTCGGAATTTCATAAATATTTTAATACTAACTTCTCGTTTGAACAGACTAGTGGTAGCTAGACTTGTTGGGGCATCTCCTTTGACGATCGTGTCCAGTTTCAATGCCTGAAATATATGTATAAATAAAAACTATTAAAAAGAAAAAAAAACCATTCAATTATTTTCGTAAATAAAATGCTATTTTTTCACCAGAAATGGTATAAAATCAATTCAAAATACTGAAATAGAATTTTATGTATGTGTATCGTGTTTAAAACTTGCAAGAAAAAAAGTCAAATATTAATATTAATACCAATTCCAGGAAACTTGTACACTAAGAGACACGTATAAATATATACAGGGTGTCCGAAAAATCTGAAACCGTAGACAGTTTAACGAATTTTACATTGTGTACTCCACACGCTGTCCTTGCGATTCGAAACAAGTTTGGATTAACAGCAGGATTAACTCGACCTTCTCATGGTTTGACGGCGCCATAATCAGTCACGTGTCTGAAATTAAGAAAAGCTGCAAATCACTTATGGTTCCAGACTTTTCACACACCCCCCCCTTCAGTGGTACAGCGGTATGTCTGCGGACTTACAACGCTAGAATCCGGGTTTCGATACCCGTGGTGGGCAGAGCACAACTAGCCCATTGTGTAGCTTTGTGCTTAATAAGAAACAAACAAACAATCCAGACTTTTCGGACACCCTGGATATATAAATATATATATATATATGACGTAATTACCGCTCATGAAATAGTTATGAATAGTACGGTTTAATACTGTAGCAATCATTCATCTTTGGTTCACTTTGAGAATTTTTAACAGCGCTATATCCATTGTCCACAGTGGCACAGCGATATGTCTGCGGACTTGTAACACTAGAAGCCGGTTTTCGATACCCGTGGTAAGAAGATCATAGATTCTGCTCTGTGTAGCTTTTTGCTTAAACTACAAACAAACAAACTATTTCTGTCTATCTAAAGATAGAAGGAAAAAGCGGATATGTCGAATCTACTAGAACTTAAAACGATTTATGAAATCTTAATTTTTCTTTACTTAATTTCTCGCAAAGCTACTCGAGGGCTACTATCTTTGCTAACCGTCCCTAATTTTGAAGTAACAGATTAGGGGAAATACATCTAGTATCAACTTAGCTGTCTCTCAATACAACACTGATCAAGTGATCAAAATGGTCTAAAACAAACCAACTTAAATCAAACTTATTTCATAAATTTTTCACCGAAGAATGAAAAAACACACGATATGTTTCAACTTCTTTTGAGGTCTGGGGCAAATTTATCTTTATTTTTTTTATTTAATTTGCTTTTGAAGTATAAACATTTAAATATATACATTTTAGTGACATTATTTAACCAATTGATCATGTTTGATTCAATACAATGGACCACGTGCTAGTGCCTGTGTTTTTTTTGTACTAATTATCACCAACAAGAAGAGCTAGTTGAGGTACATCAGGTAATACCTTGAACAGGTACGCCATTTTAAAATACATATCATCACAAATGAATGAATGAATGATACATAAGATCATATCATATTGTATGAAAAATATGCATGAACAAGTGAAAAAAATTATTTAAAAAAGAATTGAAAGTGTAGGAATGGGTGCATCAAAAAGTTAGGAAACGAGGTAGGAATGGGCATGGTATAATAAAACTTCCTCTGTATAACCTCACAAGAAGGCGTATCCAACATCCGGTCCATGAAGATGACATGATCTTATGTATCATTCACTCATTTGTTACACAGCTAGAAGCGGTCAACAATATCAGCCAGTGAGTGAAATTGAGAAATTTTTGGAGTTGTGATTTTTTTTCTATCTGTTCTGCTGACTTTCTCAAGTGGTTCTGTGACTTGTAATTTTGTATGTGGTTTGTTTATCACCTAAGGGTGTCTCTCAAATACTTTTGAAGATTTGTTATTGGTTGTTAAAGGTGTATACGAGTAAATAGTTTGTATTGCATGTATTGTGTATCTGCTCCATTACTACTATAAGTACTTACGTACTAATGATATTTTGGAATATGAAGCTCAAATTTTCACCTCGAAAAAGAGATTACGTTCATACAGAGAATTATGTGAATGGATATAAAAAAGGCAGCGTAAAATAATAAATACTGCTTTCTACCGCCTATTTCTGCATAACACGTAATAGGAGACCATAAACCAGTATTTACCTGACCTATCCGAACAAACTCCACCTGGCGGGCTTCTTCTTTTCTCCGTGAACCACGAGGTGCTTCTGGAAGTACGTCACTGAAAGCTCGTCTGTTCAACATTGTCTGCAAAAGAAATGGCTCGGGTAATTAGGAATTGTTAGCTTTAGAAGTTCGCGGGTTAGTCTAAATAGACTACTCGCATCTTCACTGTTTCAATGAATTATTTATAATTTAAAACATGGTTTGATTCCTAAGATATTGATCTTATCAATAAATGAGCAGTGGTGTCTTGCAAAATTTTAAAGTGGCGGAACCCTGCCAACATTAGTCAAGTATGTGACGTCACCGTCAGAGAAAAGATCTCAAATTGAAAACCTAATTTCATTTTTGTGAGTCCATTTTACATAAATATATATATATGTATCTGCAGCATTAGCTATTTGTGATTCTATACATTAGTAATAAATTGAATACGCATATGTTACCTAGAG
>NW_013665837.1:433442-439126 GCF_000517525.1 Limulus polyphemus | reverse complement strand
CTCTGCAATAAGTATTAACAACTTTATAATGTTTTGCACAAATCATGTCACATAATGTAAACAATAAGCCCTTTAAAAATATGTAAATTTTAAACACCCAGTAATTTTAAGGTTTCTTTTATTAAGTGTTTTAATATCATAGTCGTGGGTTTCTGTAACCACGTGACGTATGAAAAGAATACATTTAATCATTTTAACGTTCTGAAATTTGCTATTGAGCCATAACTGTCGCACGGTGTCTGACGCCAGCTCCTTAGGGTGAGTGATAGAGTGCATGCGGGCGGTTTGAGGATTTAAAAGAGCTCTACCATGAGCACAATGGATTAGACATATCTGATGTTCTTTCACACTCTGAGGATTTGAAAATGTAAGACACTTAATTTCTGGTTGAAATGAATAAATTATTTTTATATACATATTTCTCATTGCTGTAGTGTCGGAATTCAGCTCCAATTTCTGATGGTACAAGAGCGGTGCTCCGGCAGCACTATACCACTATAACTGAGAACAGAACGAAATAATGAAATATCTGATATCTGGACACATTCCAAAAGCCTGCTAAGAAAAATCATTTTGAAACTAAGGTAAACAACTTTTCGGCGTACTAACTACTTCATAACCAGTTAATCGACAAGTTAAAAAAAATACTTGTCCTATACTAGAAGAGAAAGACTTAAAACTTAAATTATGAAATTAGAGCTCAGTCAACGCTATAAAGAAATTATTAGGTGAGTATAAAACTCACATACTCAATGTAATCTGGTGAGGGCGGTCACCGAAGAACAGACGCACGCGTGCAAGACTTTTATTGTGTAACAAAAAAAGCTAGTTACAGTCACTTCAAAGGTAATTATAAAGTTTTCGTGTTAAAATTCGCATAATACGCTCCCTGTGTCAAACATATTAATGTAATAACGTTGAAAGTTATAAAGCCAATTTTTATCTTCAGCGTCAAATGGGGATGGGCTAACCACCTACGCTAACTCTGTGTGTGCGCGTGCGAGGTGTTTACTCCTACCTCCCCCCCCCCAAAAAAAAAGACGAGTAGAACCTGAAAATAATGCACCAGTTTTATGCTTTCACTTTGTACTTCATACGAATACCCCCCCCCTCCCGTATATTAGCTCTTAGATGTCGTTGCTTCACATACAGGACCATAATCACAACTTCGAATCCACATGGAAAGTAGCCAAATATATATGCACTTACCCCACGATTATCAGCCATGTGTTCTGTATACAAGTCCTTTATCAGCATATCCAGAGTTCGCTCTCGTTTCTGGGCAAAAGTTGGGGTGTTGAAAGCTGCTTTTTCACCGTTTATCACTGAAAAAAAAATGGATAAAACACGTTAAACAAATCTATGATAACAAACAATACTAGAGAAAACAGAAATTCTTACATGAAATTTATAAAGCTTGAGATAAAGCTTCATATTTGACTCCAACAATACAGTACGGAACTATAAGAAAAAACATAATTAATTATTTTAATTAATATATTTCCTTATTAACACCTTTATCAAATATGATTTTCACCTCGGTTTTCATTAAGCTTGTTATTATAGAAACAACATAAGTAGCACGTGAAGGGGGATTAAAAATGTTCCTCAATAGGAGAAAGGCAGAGCTTCTTCACACCAATATCACGGGTTTGGATATTAACCTAGTCTACAGTTTTATAATCCACCATAGTTGTTGAAGCAGCTTCTGAACACATGATTTGTGTTGCTTTTTTCAGACGCAGATCATTCTTGATTACTTTGTGTACTGTTTCCTAGGTCATGTGGACGGATTTTGCCACTTACTATTATGTTCGTGGATTTTCACCTGTTACAAGACTCTGCTCTTGCTTACCACAGCTGGGTTATGACTTGTTGCAGGTATCTTTCTGGGTGGTACTAATTATCCAAGATGATACATATTCCCTTGTTTTCCAATGCCATAAAGTATAAGAGAGATCCTCACCTTTAAAATCTGTGATCTGAACACATCCTAATGATCTGAGGTATGGGTAATTTGCATCGGAATGGGCTGTTACCAACCCTTCTAAAAGCGATCGATTTTCGGTGACATCAGACCATCTACGCAACTCCTAACAATGTTGTTCTGATGCACGCTGTTCCGTCGCAACTTCATATCGTTTATATCTGTTATGTTTGTCATGTGACTTTGACTTCCATATTCAAAATCATTTTAATATGACATACTCAACTCTGTGAGTGTTCTACAACAAATGGTAAACTTATAGCCTAAGAGTGAGACGAGAAAATATACGTAATCAAGATCAAAATACGTTTCTAAATACGCAGATTTTGTTCGAAATTGTACAAACGACTTCGTACTTTCGGTTTAGTTTGAACTTGAATAACATTGAACAGTTACTGCTCAAAACATTTGTTACTAATTGTAGTTAGCATAACTTCAAATTTTGAGAAAAAGTACGTGTGTATCAGAAATTGTATAAGCAAAACATACCTATCCATTTTTTTTTATAATTTTGAAAAAAGTGGGTTTTCCTCACGTACAATGCGATATTCTAAGTTATGATTTACAGTTCTGATACTGTTTGTTAATTTATCTTCAGTGAACCGAAGAGCCCTGTTTTTTTCTAATAGAATTTTGTGATTTGCGCAATCTTCGCTATTTTAATATATTTCACTACAAAAGAAACTTTAAATACATTAAAATACTTGATGACGAACTTGTTTCCGTTCATGAGTTAACAACTCGTTCTATGTTTTTTGTGTCTGCCAAACTTTTCTATTCCTGGGAAGAGAAAATGGTAACATTTAATTTTAGGGCACATGCATGTTGTAAACTAAACATTAAACATTTTTTTTTCTTTCGGTCAACTACTAATTAATACTAAGTTTCTATTATGCTTTGAAAGTTTAGAAAGTTGGGAGGGTGAAAGACTATTTTCTGTATAACCTTTTGCTGCTGCAGCATTTTACGTGCAAGGCGTTGCATCTTGCTTGTTTTTACTGGTGTTCTTTCTGTATACACAATAATTCTTTCTACTGCGGCTCCCCAGTAGCTCAGTGGTAAGTCTAAAGACTGATAACGCTAAAAACCGTGTTTCGATACCCGTGGTGGGAACAGCACAGATAGCCCATTGTGTAACTTTGCACTTAACAGCAAATAAACTTTCTAATGTGTATTACATTTGTAAGGTATTGCACCTTTGTTTTACCGACTCGTATATATAAAACGATTTGTTTTAACCTGTATCGTACTTTGTCTTATTGTTGTATATGTATATGTAAACATTTGCTGTACTTTTACTTCCAATATTTGTAATATATTGCCTCTAGAGGAACATTCTTAATCCCTCTTCACGTGCGACGTGACTATTTCGTTGCTATTGATCAATAGAAAGCTGTTTAGTAACAAAAGCATAGAAAGTTTTTGAAGCAGAACGATCTGATATAAAGTGTGAAGAAATAATTTTGTAAGAAGGAGAATGATTGGAGCAAGAAAAACAAAGGTGCAATGTATTACAAATATTGGAAGTAAAAGTACAGCAAATGTTTAAATATACATATATATATATATATATATAACAATAAGACAAAGTGCGATACAGGTTAAAACAAATCGTTATATATAAATATATATGAGTCAGTAAAACAAAGGTGAAGAAGGCAGAGTTTCTTCACACCAATATCACGTGTTTGGATTACTATAGGTAAGGCGAATTCTGCGCTATTTCACGCACAAATAGCTAGAAAAGACTACAGAAAAGATCGTAATAATTCACCTACAAAACATGAGACAAATTGATGTTTGGGTCTTTAATGGAAAATCTTTTGCAAAAAAGTTGTTTAAACACATCGCCAGGTAATAAAAATGTGTTAAATAATCACGAAAATAAATTTCAAACAGAGTATTTACATGCCTCCTTATAATTATGCTTATCATAATTATATTATGTTTGATTGTTTTCTTGTAACGCTAGGCGATCTCGCGTATAGATACAAGTTCTCCTATTAAAATACGACAGTAAACTATATTCACCCTGTAATAACCTGACACAAGTTTACAGTAGAATAGTATACGGTTTCCTTTAAGAAAACGCAACGTCAGTATACAGTATACACTATGTTCACCCTGTAATGACCAAGCACTGCTCATAATATAGTAGTATACTATGTTCACCCTATAATAACCAGGCACCAGTTCATAATATAGTGGTTAGTACACTATGTTCACCGGGTAATAACCAAGCACCAGTTCATAATATAGTGTTGTTTCAGTTGTTTCGATAGCTTTACACGCATCTACTATCGCGACAAGCAAAATGAAAATATAAATCCCTTGTGTCAAACATGTGATCCACATTCTGCATGGTAAACACTATAATACGCCCCCAATGACTTGGTGGTAATTCTCATAAAGCTAAACAACAGAGTTTCGATACCCTATAGTACGCCCCCAATGACTTGGTGGTAAGTCTCATAAAGCTAAAAAATAGAGTTTCGATACCCTATAATACGCCCCCAATGACTTGGTGGTAAGTCTCATAAAGCTAAACAATAGAGTTTCGATACCCTATAGTACGTCCCCAATGACTTGGTGGTAAGTCTCATAAAGCTAAACAATAGAGTTTCGATACCCTATAATACGCCCCCAATGACTTGGTGGTAAGTCTCATAAAGCTAAAAAATAGAGTTTCGATACCCTATTGTATAGCATTTGGCTTAACTACAAACAAACAAGCAAAGCTATAACACAATGGTAACTTATGTGGCATTGAAATAACTTAAAGTGCACTTTAAAACTAGTCTCAAAACCTTATAACGAAACAAAGTTTCCTGAATTCAACTTTCTCAGTATACCTTATGAAAATTATTAACGATATTAAATGCCACTATGGACCGAAATATCTTAATACAGTAGCTGGTACTTTTTAAATAACAACTTTACTGGAGCAGACTAATAGTATAGAATATTTTCAAAATTTGCAGTATGTTACCTTAATACAACTATATCATTCCATACAAAATTACTTACATCACTCAGGACTAACATTAATGCACGAATTAATGTGATTTAAAAAAAATGTAGACGTAATATTTATTATTATTATTATTAGGCATCTCTCAAGAAATATTTTTTGTATTTCTTGCAAAGTTTGTAGTTTCTCGTCATTGCCATTAGTTAGAAATTCTTAATAATAATCAGACAGATGGCAGTACTGCTTATGCTAGGGATAGCTCGGATTGTTAATCGAATGGTAATTCAAATATCTCCTCAATAGGTTATCAGAACTTTACAATACTAAACGGTGTTTCTTTTCATAACAATATCTATGTAATGACTAAGTCACGAGTTCTGGGAATGCCTGTAAATATCATAGCAAAAAGTTTGAATTTCTTGTTCTTCTTTTATAATTACATGATAACTCAAAAACGAAAACAATGTTGTCAACCAATTTCACTGAGGTGTCAGCGTATCGCTTTTATAAGTATCAGTAACTAGTAGTAATTTAAAAAAATCATAATTCTAGTGCAAACGTTATCATTATTCCTTGAAATTAGCTTTCTTACAGAAATTTGGTGTTCCTTTAAAAAGTACAGTGTGAAACAGGAATTATCAGCCAATAATAGAAATTACAGTTGGAACCTCATTGTATTTAGAACTTGGTTATAAATACAACCTTCCTATGTCTATTGAAACATTG
>NW_013665837.1:428307-432562 GCF_000517525.1 Limulus polyphemus | reverse complement strand
CGAGTCGAGCGTCGTAACCACCTGGCCATGCCGGGCCACTATAATTATGACCCATATAAATTACAAGACAATTGTTCCACAAGTGATACAAATAAAAAATATTCATCCTTTCTTTCTTAATCAGAAAAACGCTGCCTCCTATGAAACTTCTACAAGTAATGACAAATACATGGTTCTTTCGAATTGCAAGGATATTCTCCTATTGAGATGACAAATGTGTAATTATAAAAATGAGGTAAAATCAGTGTCATGTGCCATAAATAGTAATTTGTATTAGTAATAGATAGTAATTGTAATCATCTTTCTAAAGATTGGGAATTTTGATATCATTTTTAATATCACATATTAAGATGATCTAGGGAAATTACTACTTGTATTATTAAATTCATAATGAGTGTTCTTTGTTTTATAAAATGGCGTCAGTTTTCCTCTCTTGTTATCATTAATTTCTGCAAACGAATGTTAGATTTGTCAGTGGACTTGTAGGGATTTTTTGTTTGTTTAACATTTCAAGCACAAATCTAAACAATAGACTATCTGTAATCTGCCCACTTCAGGTATCGAAACCCAATTTTAGAGCTTTATAAGACTTTTTTTTGTCAAAAAGCAAAACGATTAATTTGCCTTGTAGAATACGCGTTATTTATTACTGCATACAGCTGTATAACACATTATAATAAATATTAGCCCTGGACCTTTTACTTGTATAACGAAAAATCAACAGAAATATTATGGTTGTTTGTTTCAAAAGGATAGTTGCGCATAACCACCCTTAATTTTGATCTCGTAGGCTAATGGGTTTGTTTCTTTAAGAATATTTTGGCGTAAAGCTACACAAAAGGCTATTTGCGCATAACCGTACCTAATTTTGAATCTATTGACTAGAAGAAAGGTAGTTAGTCAACAGCACCCAACACCAACTTTTGGGCTATTCTTGTTTGACAGAATAGTGAGATTTCACGGTTACTCTTATACAAGCACCTCTGGTCGAAAAGTGTACAGCGCGTTTTTAAGGCAACAAACTGCAAACCATTAACTCTCGGATTTACAGCTAGAAATATAAAGACCAAGCTAAGAAATATTAATGACATTTAATTACAAAATTACTGATATTTATTGAAAATTTAACCCTTCAAACATAATGTCAGAAAAATAAAACGTAATTGTAAATGTAAGTGCAAAATAACTAAATATCTTTAATTTGAGAGAAAATAGCTAGTTTATAATTCTAAATAATAACAGGCTTTGTTAATGTAAGTTACATCAAGATAGAAATGACCAACAGGGTCAGTAAAGTAACTAGTGAAACAACATCGTTCAATTTATCTGAATAAGAAGGTACGAGAAATTTGAAGAAAATGAAATATAAATTCAAGATATCAACATCAAATTTCGTGACAAACTTGAATGGAATCCTTGCAACGAATGGATTTTCTAATCTAATGCTTAGGAATGTCAAAAACTAGCGTTTTCGAAGAATGTTTTATATAAGACTTACTAGTTTTTTCGTTATAATGTGAGAACATGTGTTAAGAGATTCGGTTTTATTTCTTCTTTTCCTAACCAGAAATTGAAAAGAAACTATAACAAATACAAAAAACACGCATAGCTTTTTTCTTCTCAACATCAAAACTGCGAATATCACAGGTAATAAAACGCAAGATCCAGTTTGTCTTGGAATCAATATTTGACATTGAGTCAGACTAGTTTCACGAAATTCCAGTCTCTGTAAAGAACCCTCAACTAGGACAAATCAAAGAACAAGATCAGTCCTCTCTGAACACATATGGAAACATCTAATTATTAGCAGGTTTAACAAAACCAGAGGATTTGACCATTGCATTTTGTAAACTTTAAAGTATCAGGACAATATTTATATCAAGTTTATTACTTGATGAGTCGATTTTTTGGTGTTTATATTATCGTTTCTTAAATAAATTTGGAAATAAAATTATAAAGCTTATATATCTATATAACTTTCAACCTGAAAGGCACCTTGTGCGTGCATACACAAAATTTTCAGGTCAGACACCTCCAGGATTAAAGTATAGCCATTCCTTGTTCTGAAGAAATGCAGCCAGTTATCAGCATCCGCCGCCATAAGGACTTTGTCCTTCTCTTTGAACCAAATAAATAGATTGACTCTTATTTTTAACGCGCCCACAGCAGAAAGTGCGAAGAGTGTTCAGCGGCTTCACGTCTCGAACCTTGGATCATTCCATCCGCATCTTGAAACTCTAACCACTAGGCTAGTTCTGGTCGATAAAGTTTTTATAGACATTTGATAGAGCTACATTTTCTATCGATTGTATGCTTAATGAATTCAAGTAATCCATAACTTGTTACACAATCTATCATTCACAGTGTAATCAGAATAACCAAGAATGCTCTAACTTAAAATAAACAACCTAACAGTAAAAAGTCGTAATAGGGAATTACTTGGTTATACTAGAATAACATAAGAATATTATATCGATCTACAACATGCCAGTAAAATTACTTTTTCTGTTACACTGTGGGTTCGTTTGTTTAATACAAATGTTTAATGTGGAGTAAAACAATTTCTTAGTGTATTATTACGCAAATATAGTTCTTAATAACGTAGTGATGTATGTGTTAACACACATACCACAAATGTGTGTAAAAAAAAAAAACATTAACAATATAGAGGAAATTGGCTGTGTTGTTATGCGAAGAAGCGCTGTTTTCATCTATCGTTATGGGAAAAGTTCATTCTTTTCTTTCAAGATTTACGTGTTGTCATTTTGACCCGAAAGCTGCGGTATGTGAGACAACACGTTTATAGGATATCAATAGAATCGATTCCTGCTCTGCTCCAATGTACAAAATTCCCTCGATACTAAAAGCAACTATGACAGATGGAGTGGAATGTCCTTCTTTCTTCTCAAGTTGGTCTTGAATCATAGTGATTCTCTTCTCTTTCTTTCTTCTCGAGCTGAAGTCTTGAATCATAGTGGTTCTCTCTTCCTTCTTTCTTCTCGAGCTGAAGTCTTGAATCATAGTTGTTCTCTTCTCCTTCTTTCTTCTCGAGCTGAATCCTTGATTCATAGTGGTTCTCTCTTCCATCTTTCTTATCGAGCTGAATCCTTGATTCATAGTGGTTCTCTTCTCCTTCTTTCTTCTTGAGTTGAAGTTTTGAATCATAGTGGTTCTCTCTTCTTCTTTCTCCTCGAGCTGAAGTCTTGAATCATAGTTGTTCTCTTCTCCTTCTTTCTTCTCGAGTTGAAGTATTGAATCATAGTGGTTCTCTCTTCTTCTTTCTCCTCGAGCTGAAGTCTTGAATCATAGTTGTTCTCTTCTCCTTCTTTCTTCTCGAGTTGAAGTATTGAATAATGGTGGTTCTTTCCTCCTCCTTTATTCTCGAGTTGGTATTGAATCATAGTGGTTCTTTCATCCTCCTTTCTTCTCGAGTTGGTCTTGAGTCATAGTGGTTCTCTCATCCCAACAAGGTAGAGCGTCAATGTTCACTCCTGAATGTACTGATGACAGAGTCAAAGCAACTGACGGACAGGAGAAGATATCTGTCGGAAAGACATGTTGGGCTTTAGACCTAGCTCTATCGGAGATCGGGCTGGCTTTCGAATTTAGGATATGGTGAACGGGATTCGAATCCGTGCGGCTTGAGAATGATAACGAGGAAATTGTGCTATGCCTTCCTACAAAGAAGGTTGAACTCCCCTTTATGGTTCTCTTCACATTTGTAAGAGACTTAGCATATATATACATATATACAGCTTTGGACAGAAATATTAAGCACACCGTAACTTTTGCATTGGATCTACAATTGTATATCATTGTATGACGAAAAACTCCCGTGCCCACGTGTAGCATTAAAACGTTACTATAACTGTTCTTGTTTCCTCTATGATTGCCATTAGTAATTTTTCCTTTCAATTAGAGAATCGGGACCGCTAATGGCCCAACGTAACTCGTGTTTAAAGTGCACAATGACTATGGGAGTCCATTCTTATCTATATTACTTACATTTGACAAGCAAAAACTCTCGGAATTCCTGTAAGTTTCTGAACACTGGAAAACTTGGTAGGGTGGGTCCAAACAAAGGTACGGATTCTTCAGAGGAAACTGAGAGCCTGAAGTATAGAAAATCTTTTACAGTTATTAAGCCATGAAAAATATTTATTCTGCTATAATTATTATTTCATACTATGTGTAACTTTGCGTTATTATTTTTCAAAAATGAAATCTAGACACACATATATATATATATATATAT
>NW_013665837.1:422949-427563 GCF_000517525.1 Limulus polyphemus | reverse complement strand
AGAGCTGACTCTTACGATCACCTGCTACAGGTGTGATTCTTGAGATACTTCTAGTATAGAGCTGACTCTTACGATCACCTGCTATAGGTGTGATTCTTGAGATACTTCTAGTACAGAGCTGACTCTTACGATCACCTGCTATAGGTGTGATTCTTGAGATACTTCTAGTATAGAGCTAACTAATGCGATCACCTGTTACAGGTGTGATTCTTGAAATACTTCTAGTTTGGAGCTGACTCTTGCGATCACCTGCTACAGGTGTGATTCTTGAGATACTTCTAGTACAGAGCTGACTCTTGAGATCACCTGTTACAGGTGTGATTCTTGAAATACTTCTAGTATAGAGCTGACTCTTACGATCACCTTCTACAGGTGTGATTCTTGAGATACTTCTAGTATAGAGCTGACTCTTACGATCACCTTCTACAGGTGTGATTCTTGAGATACTTCTAGTATAGAGCTGACTCTTGAGATCACCTTCTGCAGTATTTCTGCCTGTAACACATTTAGTGTACAAAATGTCTTTAAAGCTATTTGTAGTATACGAAATACACAACATTCCTATTCTATTTCAGGCTACTTGGAAATGGGTCTGGATACTTAAAACTTCTGCAACGTTAAGGAGACTCTGTATAAGGCGGGAAATGCGTACTAAGCTGAATTAATACAAACATAATAGTTAATTTAACAAAGTAGAATAACAGAATTTTTTTTTTCTAGAACAAGACAATTCGTCACCGTAGGACAAATAATTTATAAAAACTTTTAAAATCCTATCAAACAAAACCAGGAATTTGTTGGGTACTTGATGGCATAACTTTCAAATAAAACTTACTTGTACGACTCGTCTTCTGGGTTATAAGTTACAACTGCGAAAATATCTAGTGGAAAAGTTAAGGTTGGATAAAAACAAAAACTAGACAACTTCATTAGGCAACTTCATTACTAAAGCTTAGGCAGTACTGGAGCAGGCATTATTATGAATGGATCTTAGAACTTTATTAATAATATCACTAATCATATCAATGTAAGAATGACCTGTATATATTCTATCAATTCACAAATAACATCAATACACCAATGTTATTATTTCACAAATAATATCAATGTAACGATGGCTTGTGAGACAAATTACTTCATTAATGGTACCAATGTTTGTGACACAAACTTCGTTTCATTAAGAATATCAAGGGTGAGACACACGAGTGACACATATTACATGATTAAAATAATATCAGCGTAACTATAGTTTGAGATATATCATATTATATGCTATTATAAAACAATCGCTGTTCTTAATCCGGACGTATATTATTCAGCTAAAAGAAATATATCTTATATCATCAAAAGAAATACAGTGGCGCAAATATTTAGCAGGTGACACATAGCTTATTGGTTCAGGAATAATATAGGGAATAATCTATAGCTAGAGACTGTAGCGCATAACATTAGCCTAGTTGTTTAGAGCCGCTTATTGGTTCAGGAATAATATAGGGAATAATCTATAGCTAGAGACTGTAGCGCATAACATTAGCCTAGTTGTTTAGAGCCCCCTACCTGTATGTGAACATAATGTACGTTTCTGGCTCACATCTTACCTAACTGGTATCATCCTGGTATGCCTAATTTGCATGTTTTCCTGAATGGGTAGTTCTAGTTTATTTAAAATCTTTAGCAAGTTCTAATATCATTGTCTGCCCTAATAAACTCTGAAAGCTTTCAATATACATCAATTCTGTTGTAAACGGAATGATACATAACAAGAGTAAATCAATGAAACACGATGTCCCCTTAATAACACAGAAAAATATTAAACAATGCATTCCCCTTAAGAACACCGAAGAATATTAAAAACGATTTCCCCTTAGTGACACACAAAAATATTAAATACTATTTCCCCTTAATGACATAGAACAATATTAAATGCAATTTCCCCTTAATAACGCAGAAGGATATTAAACGCTATTTCCCCTTAATAACGCAGAAGGATATTAAACGCTATTTCCCCTTAATAACGCAGAAGGATATTAAACGCTATTTCCCCTTAATAACGCAGAAGGATATTAAACGCTATTTTCCCTTAATAACACGGAAGGATACGTGTAAACTGGGACTTGATCATTGAAGGCTTAAACGAAAAATGGTGCTGATGGTTTCCATCCAAAAACACAATGTTGACGATGTCATTACCAATATGTCTTTTTCTTTCAACCTGTAATGATGACATAACAAGAAGAAATAAGTTTCAACGATTCAAGAACAATCAAGGGCTTGGTCTCTGTAGTGCACGATGAACTGCCCTCTATAAAGCAATACTTATTAACCGGATAACTGTTATCAATACTTATACACTAATAATAATGAAACATCTTATTTAATTCTTTAATTATGCGGTTTTATTTTTTTATTTTATTTTATGGTTACATGTATGCAGCAAATTAATTTATACTCCGAATTTTCCCTCAAGAAATAAATAGCCGATTGCGGTTTTAGAATATATAAATTGTAAAATATAAATAATAATATAATGTTTTCCATTAAAAAAGGCAAGTTCTGTACAAGTTAACTATTTATGGAGTATATTTTTAGAAATAAATTTGCTAGTGAAAATCATAATGAAAGTTAATAATGAACATAAACCTTTTCTTGAAGATTTACAAAAACCATAGTCAAAGCCTATCTAAAATTATTAGATATAACATAGAAGAGTTACCTCTAACACTGCTTAGTTAATAATGGAGTTTACAATTTTCTTAATAAGTATTTGTTTCTTTGTTATTCACAAAGCTATCTCGGTTGTGCCCACAGCGAGTATCGAAACCGATTTTTAGCTTTATAAGCCTTCAGATAAACTGCTGAGCCACCGAGGAGCCCCATTAAGCACAAAGCTACACAAGGGGCTATCTGTGCTCTGCCCACCACGGGTATCGAAACCCGGATTTTAGCGTCTGCAGGCATACCACTGTGACACTGGGGGAGGGGGCAAGTTACATTGACCTAAACTCTATCAAAATTGTTTAATTATTTATTTGATAATATCAAAAATAACGTTTTAGGACAAAAACTCACGATTAATTTTCACAATGCAGTTGTTACTCAGTGACGTTTGATTTTTGTTCTATAGTTGAGTTATATTTTTTTCCTTATCAAATTATCCAAATAACACCTTTTTCGGGAACCTTTATTAACTTTGGATCTTCCTGCATTAAAAGACAACTTTGGCCTAAATAATCATCCTTAAAAGCGGTCGGATTATTGGACTTCTTGGTTTGTATTTTACCAAATTTTTGATTCTATCTGATTTCTTAGTGCCATGATTTTTGTACTTACTGTTTTATTACCATCTAAAACAAGCCAAAAGTTTTTAGCCCTAGAATTACCAAAGGGGTCCATGAACCCCCATCCGATGTTTAAACTTTTGTTTTTTAACTATTTGCACCAAATACCTTATGAGCTGATGACTTTGTCGGTTACGGGTTACCTAATAAGATATGTGAGTATCACATACACAAAAAATAAATTAAACAAAAATGACATCAATATTGCAATTAATCCCATCAATTACTGCTAGGGTGTGCTATATATTTTAAATAAAGAAAACTATTGAGTTCACTCAATTCTTGGTCTCTTCTTTAGGGCACGTTTTTTTTTGTTTTTTTTTAAATATTTCGTGAGGGTTCACATTATTCCAAAGGACCCGTTTTCTACCTGTACCCACATGTAGAGGTAAAGTAATAATTAATTTTATATGTATTTATAAAAATAATGTATTTTGTTTATTTTACGTGAACAAAGGTGAGCACTAAACAGACATTTGAACTGAATTATGTAACGTAATGTATAAGGATTCTTTGTTTTGTTTTTTGTATCATGTGCTCATATCACTAATCTATGGGCTTCCAATCCATTTGGATCCTTAATTTATATGTAAAACAAAATATCCTGAGTTCTTTACATTCAGTATTGTAACTGAAAGAAGAAAAGCATAAAAGTACATACTCAAAATGATGCAATATGTGGATCCAACAAGTAGGTTCACGTGTAATTTGAGAGTTTAAAAATAGTGTCTACAGATACATATTCAGAAGTAAACATGAGCAAATACCCTACCACAGAGTATACAGTCATAAGTATACTCTATACCTGTTGACGATTATCTTTAGAATAAGGCAGAAGAGTGGATACATGGAACATTATCTCATGTCCTTCATAAATGGTGTAGATGGAGTACTTCCCAGTCATGTCTCCTGCAAGGCAATCAAAGATAATTCTATGAGGCAATCAGAAACGGCAATAAATGTTTTGAATACTTAACATTTTAAACATTTCAAAATATGTTTAAAACAAATTATCGACAATAGTAGATACAAGTTCGACGTTAGTTTATATGACACTTGTTTGTTTGTTTATGCTGTTAAGTACAAAGTTGAACAATGGGCTATTTGTGCTGTGCCCACTGCAAGGATTGAATCCAAGATTTTAATTTTATAAACCGTCGAGTATACCGCTGAGCAACCGGGAGCCATTGACCTTTGCAAATAATATCATAAAATAATATACAAAAAAAAAGGTATGAATAAAAAGACTGGAGATTCCATTAAAGGAAAGTGGGGG
>NW_013665837.1:416089-421949 GCF_000517525.1 Limulus polyphemus | reverse complement strand
GTTTTCATTAATACATGTGGAGATGGTCTTTAATCAAACAGTGAGGAGTTTTCATTAATACATGTGGAGATGGTCTTTAATCAAACAGTGAGGAGTTTTCATTAATACATATGGAGATCGTCTTTGATCAAACAGTGAGGAGTTTTCATTAATACATGTGGAGATGGTCTTTAATCAAACAATGAGGAGTTTTCATTAATACATGTGGAGATGGTCTTTGATCAAACAGTGAGGAGTTTTCATTAATACATGTGGTAGCTTTGCGCGAAATTCAAAAGAAACAAACCATAATTCCCAGCCAACATTTATCCATTGTATGATTTTGTTTAAAGGCTTCAGGATACTCATTAATTTGTTTGTTTGTTGCTACGCATGAAGTTACACAATTGGCTATTTGTGATCTATCCATCACGGGTATCGAAACTCAATTTTATCAGAATATGCCCTCAAACGTTCCGCTGAGCCATTGGGGGCTGTTACCCATTAAAGTTTTATTTGCTTCTGTAATAACGTTTTTAAACGTAAATAGATCAATATTCCACGAACCTCTAAAAAGATAAACAATCTAATTTAACATGTGAAATTTGTGACGGATTTATTATTATATATTTACTTTAACTATCAACGTTTGTTTAGATTAAATTTATATTTAGAAACATACATAGCTTATAGTGTTAAATATGTATTGCAAAATTCCCGCCCATTCTCCAAAGTTGTAGAAAATTCTCGAGAGTAAGAATCAACATACGTATGTACATAAACGCTTGTGTTAGCGTCAGTATTGTTACGTAAAACTGAAATTTCGAGAAAGCCCCCACACGCCTATAAATATAAGCAACGAGACGCGCCAAAAAAGTAGTATTTATTATTGGTTTGCTATAGTCAGTGTACTATAAACTTCGGAAGCTATAACTGTAAATGTGATTAACGCTTATCAATTATAAAACTTCAGATATTTGACTAGAAGCAATTACAAAGTTCGAACATTACAAATCATTTAACTTCAGTGGATTCTCATAGGACATTAGTATTTTTACGAAAACATTACCTAACTTCAACGGTGGAAAACTCGGCGTATGTGGCTGGTGAATAACGAAGGAAGCTAGCTAGCTTCCCGTTAAGCGAATCGTATCTACATCAACTGGTAATTAACTTGCTCATCGTGAACCCTCGATAAGATATAAAGGAAGTTCTGGACTAGAAAGAAGACTTTATATTTCTTGTAAGTTTGTGAAACGTGTGTATATATAAATCATTGTTTGTAATAACTATTTGTAATAAGTTATTGTAAATTGTATTGTTGTTTGTATATTAAAACTTATTTGTGTTAAAAAAGAAATCTGTGTGTATCAATCTTGTTGGCAAATATCATAAGCCGACTATATATCGGCTTTTACTTAACGGCTAAATCCAAAGTCCAATTTAACTGATAAATTTAAAGAATCATTTAACTCAGTTTCAGACCTTTCGATATTATAATACGTAACAAATTAAATTACTCTTTCATATTCCATGGTAATTTATGTCGGTGGAAGCCTTTAGATAATTCGCATGTTTGATAAGCGATTTGTTATTTCTAGTAGAAAGTATTTAGTTTCTTGGAAAGGAATTTGAAATGAAAACTCGTAATAGCGTAAGCAGCATTTTTAATCGGCTGATAAACTGGAACGATTTTAGTTTTAAAAAAAAACTATCTTTAACAAGAACAATCACAAACAAACCTTTAACGTCTAGACCACCTCTATATTTGTCCCAGCCTTTTAGTCGAATTCTTTCTCCCAGCAAAGAGAGAAATTGGTCAAAATTTTTACTTCCATTCTCTGTAGACAAATAAAGCAACAACAAAAAATGTTATGAGTGAGTTTTTAAATTACGTAGACATTTCCACGGTTAACATATCTAACAAAAGATGTAAATAAACATATGGAAAATATTACGGTGAAGTGCTTGTAATCTAATACAATAATCAACAAAACTCTAAAATTCAGTCAAGACTTTTGTTATTTTAAATATCGATGACATAGAAAGAAAAACAGATAAAAAAAACGATAATTGATAAAATTGAATTATGAAACCTTTCACGACGTTAAAATTTGTATTCATCGCCAATGTTTTCCACAACTAGAGCCTTTAACTGAAACTGTAAAATGCACACTCACCATTATTCGTATAATTTCGCTCTGTAGTCTTAAAAATAATTGTTTGATTTTGAGTTTTAAAAATAATTGTTTTATTCTGAGATTAATATTTTCGAAAAGAGATGGCAGGTGTTGGTTACTTACTGTTTCATTGAGGCCGTATATTAATAATGAGTGGGATATGAAGTCCGAGTCCGGAAGAATATTAATTGGTGTGTGCGTACTCGGACTCGAGCCGGACTGAAAGTTATTTTAAATTTTTCTGACATGGTCGAACATGAAAGAATGTATTCATGCTCAGACTGGTATAAGTTTCGCTTCCCCCGAATTTGGATCGAGCGGGATCTGACGCTGCAAAACTCGGACAAATCTGGACAAACAATTCAAGCCTGAATTACTTTCTACTGGTATTATTTCTTCAGTATACGAGCCGAAATCTCGTTATAAGTATAGAATTTAAAGTGATGTTAAGTCTTAGTGATTTCTTGCAATCGTTCACCAACCCCTTTCAAATGTAAGCTACAAGAAGTGATAATTGTCTAATTGAGGGAATCTTCCAATCTAATGTGATTTAAAACTATTAAAAGTGTTAAAAAATGCCTCAAGATCACTGGAAGAATCGTTATCAGATACGTCAGAGTTATATCACCAAAAAGTAAAGCGAAGTCAGCAAAATGTAGATGGTACATAACAGATAATATGACAGAAGTCACAAAAAGCCGTGGTTACAAAAACGCCCACAAATAATTATTCAAACTCATGACCATCTGTAAAAATCAGTCGCTAAAAGCTATAAATTTGGCAAAAACATCATGTTTATAGCTAATAGCGTACAACGAGACTGTTCCAAACAATTGCAGAAGACACTGTTTTCGATATATCTCAGAACTCAACATATAAAAATATTACAAAAAGAAATGGTGATGATCCTTCATTCATACCTTTTCAAGACATTTTTTGTTTAGAAACAGTTTTTAAGCACATATTAATGTTGTTGTTTGTTATTAAGCACAAAGCTGCCCAATGGGCTATTTATGTTCTGACCACCACGAATATTGAAACCGGGTTTTTAGCGGTATAAATCCCCAGACATTACATGTAGATGTTTACTACTCTTCTTATAGAGAACGTGTTCTGATGTTAAACTTTTTACGTTTATTCCCTAAAAAAATCATACTTAATGATTTATTAAGATCATACATTCTTACGGTGTATATGTTGACAAAACATGATTTGTAGATCAGAAGTTTTTATTGAAAAAAAAGGTGATTATTTTTCTCGCATCTTTCTTTACTGGCTCTATACATGTTTCCAGCAAGAATAATATAATAGTACTTCGTGCGCTACACGCCGCTGCCAAAGATGCCTTTCGCACAATACTAGCTGGACCTCAACATATTGTACGGTAGAGGGCCAGGAAAGATGGAGGTAATTTCAAACAAACTTCTGGTTTCTTGATTATTACAACTTTTAATTCACAATAACAGTCGTGATATTGTTTAGAACAACAAATATTGGAGTTGAACAAAACAAGCTCTCTTACCATTGCTGAACATGTCGTCGTCTACTGTTTGTCCTACTTTAGCGTAGAGAACTCCAAACTTGAAATTAACAGATCCCTGAAATGCCAAAACAGCTTGTAACAGTGATGATTTCCTTCAATGTTTTAAAATATCATATTGGTTTTTTGAGAAGGTGACAATATGTTGTTTAACTTGTTTATATATATATATATAAAGATTCGTGTTGCTAAGCAAAAACAAAAGGTATAATATCTGATGGCCTGGACATCGGCTTATGAATTATTTGAACATTTACCTTTCCTGTTACAATTGATTGATTACACGTGGATTTTTTTTTTTTTTTATAGAATCAATAAAATCTTATTACCTCTTGTTCTTCAAGGAGGAGCAGATCCTAAAAACAAACAAACAAAAGATAATGCAGCTTGTTTAATACTGATTTTTGTTGTAAATAGCACAAGCATTACAAACTATTCGCGTGTAGATATAATCATCAAAATAAATGGGACATACACAAATCTATTGTTGTTGATGGCTGTAAAGGCAAGAAAATGGATGGAAAAACAAAAGATACAGATATTCTGCAGACCGTGACTTTGTTTCATTGGTTTAACATTGCTTGTACTTGGAGGAAAATAAGGAAAACTTTAACAGTAATCTTACACAACTTTTTTCGATTGCTGTTAAATTATATTTTTATTCCCACAATTGGACCGAGACAATATTAGCAAATTAAAAAGCAGCAACTATCTCGTAATGAAGACATAATTTGAGTTTGATTCAACCTGATTATGACTTTTGGTTTGACTAATGTTAAGCACAAAGCTACACAATTAGCTATCTGTGCTCTGCCCCAAACGGGTATTAAAACCTGATTTATATCGTTTTAAGCCCGCTGACTTACCGCTGGGTCACTAGAGGCGTTTTTAAGGTAAAAATAAATCCGTTGTTTCTACAGTAAAATAAAAAATAAATTCGTAATGTAGGTTGGTTTTTGTTAATAACATGTTTGTCCTTTCAGCCGTGGAGGCGTTATAAAATTACGGTCAATCCCACTATTCGATTAGGGTAGCCTAAAAGTTCGAAGTTTGTGGTGTTTACTAGCTTTATTAAGTCGTTTAGTGTTTTCATGAAAAAGAGTGTATAATCGTATTTTGACTATACAATGTCCGCCATTGCCGAGACGCGTTTCGCTCAATACAGAGCTCATCAAGCTGGCTGAGACAAAACAAAAGAGATATAATAAAGAACAAATAAAGTGGTGGTAAGCTCTTATTTATATCAATTTTGATATTTTACATAATATTTCAGGTTAGTGAAACGTGTTATTACCTTAATAAACCGAACTTCTACAGCCTAAACGTCATGTGGTTGTTTTGACACACACAAAACCCGAAAGAAATTTACATCAAGATTTCTGGTCATTTTAAAAAAGAAGTCACAATAATTTTATTTATTTTTTATTACTGAGTGAGTGAGTGTTTTGGTCTTTGAGTGGTAACACAGACACGTTGAGTTTGTGATAGTTTTCTCCTCAGACATAATTTAAATCTGTTTATTTATTCATTTCTGCTCAGGGAACGATTTCAGTCTTTAACTCTAGCATTTAGGTATAATCATAATTTACCTTTTGTAATTCTGGAACAAATATTTCTCTTGGAGCCTTTTCTAGTTTATCCATGTTCTGAAAATTGCTGTTGCAAAAAACAAATAAGCAACTGAAGTGATGAAAATAAGGTTAAAAACAATGAAATGTTTATTTAACTAAAGTTTAGAAGTCATTTACTAAACTCAAAACTATATGAACTCACATCTTGAATAAAAATTACTGTATCACTGATGATATTAGAAAATGACATTTCTTTTGTAAAAGTTCAACATAATATAAAAAGATATCAATCACTTATAAAAGTTCACCATAATATAAAAATACATTAATCACTTGTAAACGTTTACCATAATATAAAAAGACATCAATCACTTGTAAAATTTCACCATAATATAAAAAATACATCAATCACTTGTAAACGTCTACCATAATATAAAAAAGACATCAATTGCTTTTAAAAATTCACCATAATTTTAAAAAGTCATGAATTACTTGTAAAAGTTCGCCATAATACAGGGTAGTAATGTCTATGGGGCTATGTTAAAGGTGTCGTGTATCGAACAAAGATACGGGACATTACTGAACTAAAA